>NW_025335548.1:4380432-4579589 GCF_004798865.1 Varanus komodoensis
TTTCTTTCTCTCTCTCTCTGTTGGTCTCTCTCTCTCTGTTGGTCTCTCTCGCTCTCTGTCTGTCAATCTCTCTCTGTCTTTCTTTCTGTCTGTCTTTTTCCGTCTCTCTCTGTGTCTGTCAGTCTGCCTCCCTCCCTCTCTCTCTCTCACTCTCTGTCTGTCTGTCTCTCTCCCTCTATCTATCTGTCACTCTCTGTCAGTCTGTCTGTCTGTCTCTCTATCTTTCTCTCTCTTTCACTTTCTGTCTCTTTCACCTACTATCTCTCTCTCAGTCTGTCTGTCTCTCTCTGTCTTTCTATATCTCTGTCTGTCTCTCTGTATGTCTGTCTTTCTCTCTTTCTCTGTCTGTCACTGTCTCTGTCTGTCTGTCTGTCTGTCTCTCTCTCTCCCTTTCTGTCTCTTTCTATCTGTCTCTGTATCTCTCTCTCTCTGTCCCTATCTCTTTCTTTTTGTCTTTCTGTCTCTCTCTCTCTCTGTCTTTCTCTCTGTCTCTCTGTCTCACTCAATTTCTCTCTCTCTTTCTGTCTGTCCTTCCCTATCTGTCTGCCTGTCTGGCTCTCTCTCTGTTTTTCTGTCTGTCTGTCTGCCTTCTGTCTCTGTCTCTCTGTCTGTATGTCTCTCTCTCTCTCTTTCTCTCTGTCTCTCTGTCTGTCTGTCTCTGTCTCTCTTTTTTTCTCTGTCTGTCCCTCTCTCTTTCTCTGTCTGTCTCTGTCTGTCAGACTTCTGTCTCTCTCTCTCTGCCTCTCTCTCTGCATCTCTATCTGCCCGACTGTCTCTGCCAATATACCCCTTCCTTGAGTCCATTAGAAGCGCCGACACACAGATGGCATCCAGGGCCCTCTCCAAGCAAGCCCTGTGTGTTTGGAAGCATTCTGCCAACCTGCGCATTTTGGCCACTTTTGGGCTGCGGGTCAGCCCCATGGGCCAATTTTGGGCATTTTAGACAGGTTTTGCTTGCCTTGCAAAGAGACCCCTTCCAGGAGTCCGGCAGGAGCCCCGACACAAGGAGGGCATCAGGGGCCCTCTCCAAGCGAACTCTGTAATTTTGAAAGCATTCTGCCATCCTACGCATTTCAGCCCCTTTTGGGTTCAGACCCGTAGATCAGCCTTGCCACCCGATTTTGGCAATTTTGGAAATGTCTTGCTTTCCTTTTTTTTTTTTTTTTAATTTTATTAAAATTTTAAACTAATACTAAAAAAATCAAACATCACATACATCGGATTTACAGGGTCAACCCCCTACTATATATTTTTAACATTCTTTAGTCAAATTCAAATCAGTTTATAATAATTTGAAAACATCTCTAAGTTTACGCCAAGTCCCATTTCTCCAGCCAGTTATAGAAAAAATCTGAAGTTCGATAGAAGTCAGTGTCCTCTTTTTCCTTCAATGATAAAGTCAATCTATCCATTTCTGCGTAGTTCAAGATCTTTCTTACAATCAATCCATCGGTGGGTAGCTCCTCACTTTTCCATTACTGAGCAAATGCAATCCTTGCTGCTGTGATTAGGTGTAACATTTCCTGTCTGTTAATGTCTTCCGGTATGATGCCTAACAAGAAGATTTCAGTTTTAAAAGCAAAGGGTTTTTGTAATATTTCCTCCATCCATCTATGTACTTTAATCCAATATTTTTTCGTATTATCACAAGTCCACCACATATGATAAAAAGTACTCACTTTATGTTTACATTTCCAACATCTATTTGACATATTTGGAAACATCTTAGCTAATTGACTTGGTGACAAATACCATCTATAGAACATTTTATATAAATTTTCTTTATACGAAGTTGCTAATGTTACCTTAATATTTCTTTCCCATAGTTTTTGCCACTTTTCTAGTTCAACATTAAATCTGAAATTTGTGCCCATGTTATCATAGTTTCCTTAACCTGTTCCCCTTCCATTTTCCTGTCAAGTAAAAAATCATATAATCTTTTAATAATTTTCTCATCTGTTTTAAGCATCACTTGATCAAACTCTGTTAGGTCTTTGTGAAACCCCCATGCTTTACAATCTTTAGCATATCTCGATTGCATCTGCACCTTATACCACCAGGAAATATTAAGTCCCTGTACTTGTATTTGATCCAGTTTCAGACCACCATCCTAATCCAAAATATCATCATATCTTATGATCTTTTCAAAGTTCAATGCATTTGGATATACAAAAGCTTCCATAGGTGATGTTTTGCTTTCCTTCTGTAGACAGTCCTTCCAGGGATACGGAAGAAGCGCTGACGCACTGAGGGCATCAACAGCCCTCTCCTAGCAAACACTTTGAGATCGGAAGCATTCTGCCAACCCGTGCATTTCAGCCCCTTTTGGGGCTCTCACCCAAACGTCAGACCCACGGGCCTATTCTGGGAATTTTGGACAGGTTTTGCTTGCCTTGCCAAGAGACCTCTTCCGGAGGTCTGGCAGAAGTGCTGGCGCAAGGAGGGCAGCAGGGTCCCTCGCCGAGTAAACTCTGTGAGTTTGGAAGCATTCTGCCAACCTGGGCAATTCAGCCCTTTTCGAGGCTCTCACATGTGCATCAGCCTCATGGGTCGATTTTGGGATTTATGGACAGGTTTTGCTTGCCTTGCAAAGAGACACCTTCCAGTGGTCCGACAGAAGCACCAACGCAAGGAGGGCATCGGGGCCCTCTTCGAGAAAACTCTGTGAATTTGAAAGTATTATGCAAACCCATGCATTTCGGCCCATTTCAGGGCTCTGAACTTCAGGTTAGCCTCGCGGGCCGATTTTGGGCTTTTTGGACAGATTTGTCTTTCCTTGCCAAGAGACCCCTTCCGGGGGTCCAGCAGAAGCACCAACACACGGAGGGCATCAGGCGCCCTCTCTGAGCGAACAGTGTGATTTTTGATGTATTCTGCCTACCCTTGCATTTCGGCCACTTTCGGGGCTCTGAATTGCGGGTCCTCCTCGCAGGCCAATTTTGGGCATTTTGGACAGATTTGCCTTTCCTTCCCAAGAGACCCCTTCCCGGGGTCCAGCAGAAGCTCCAATGCATGGAGGGCATCAGGGGCCCTCTCCAAGCAAACACTGTGAGTTTGGAAGCATTCTGCCAACCCGCACATTTCGGCCCTGTCAGATTTTTCTTGCCATCCTCAGAAAGCCCTTCCAGGGTTCCAGAAGAAGCCCCGATGCAAGGAGGGCATCAGGGGCCCTCTCCGAAAGAACTCTGTGAATTTGAAAGCGTTCTGCCAACCTGTGCATTTCAGCCCCTTTCGGGGCTCAGACCCACAAGTCAGCCTCGTCTGCTGATTTTGGGCATTTTGGACAGATTTTGCTTGCCTCCCGCAGACAGTCCTTCTGGGGTCCAGCAGAAGCACCGACACAAGGAGGACAGCAGGGGCCCTCTCTGAGCAAACACTGAGAATTTGGAACAATTTTGCCAACATACCCATTTTGGCTCCTTTTGTTGCCCTGATCCATAGGTGGGCGTCGCCGGCTGATTTTTGGCATATTGGACAGGTTTTGCTTGCCTTCAGCAGAGACACTCCTTCCTGGGGCCTGGGAGAAGCGCGTACACACGGAGGGTACCAGGGGCCCTATCTGAGGAAACACTAAGAATTTGGAACAATTCTGCCAACCTGCCCATTTCAGCCACTTTCATTTCCCTGGACCTCGGGTTGGCGTCGAGGCCTGATTTTTAGCATTTTGGACAGATTTTGCTTGCCGCCCCAAGACACCACTTCCAGGGGTCCGGTAACAGTGCCGCACGGGGGGTATAAGGGGCCCTCTCCGAGCAAACACTAAGAATTTGGAACCATTCTGCCAACCTGCCCATTTTGGCTACTTTCATGGCCGTGACCCATGGGTCAGCGTCGCTGGCGGATTTGGGGCATTTTGGACAGATTTTGCTTGCTTTGCCAGACACCTCTTCCACGTGTCTGGCAGAAGTGCCAACACACTGTGGGTAGCAGGGGCCCCCTCCATGCCAGCACTGTGAAGCTGGAACCACTCTGCCAACCTGCCCATTTCGGCTGCTTTCGGGGCCCTGATCCGCAGGTGGGTGTCGCGGGACGATATTGGGCATTTTGGGCAGAGTTTGCATGCCTTCCTCAGTCACCTCTTCCAGCGGTCCAGCAGAAGTGCCGACTCATGATGGGTATCAGGGGCCCTCTTTAAGCAACCTCTGTGAATTCAGAACCATTCTCCCAAGTTTCTCATTTTGGCCACATTCGTGGCCCTGTTCCATGGGTGGGCATCGCGAGCCAATTTTGAGCATTTTTATCAGATTTTGTTTGCCTTCCCCAGACACCCCTTCCAGGGGTCCGGCAGAAGAACCAATGCACACAGGTATCAGGGGACTTCTCCAAACAATCACTGTCTATTTGGAAGCATTCTGCCAACGTGCCTATTTCTCCCATTTCGGGGCCGTGACCTGGGGGTCAACGTTGCGCCCCAATTTTAGATATTCTGGCCAGATTTTGCTTGCCTTCCCCAGACACCCTTTCCAGGGATCAGGGAGAAGTGCCCGCGCATGGCGGGTATCAGGGCCCCTCCTCGAGGAAATACTGTGAATTTGGAAGCTTTCTGCCACCCTGTCCATTTCAGCCACATTCAGGGCCGTGACCCATGGGTGGGCATCGCGGACCAAATTTCGGCATTTTGGAAAGATTTTGCTTGCCTTCCCCAAACACCTCTTCCATGGGGACATCAGTAGCGCCCACACACGTTGTGTATCAGGGGCCCTCTCTGAGCAAACACTGAATTTTGAACCATTCTGCCAACCTGCCCATTTCAGCCGCTTTCGTGGCCCTGATCCACGGGTGTGCGTCGAGGGCCGATTTTGAGCATTTTGAAAAGATTTTGCTTGCTTTTCGCTGACAGCCCTTCCAGGAGTCCGGCAGAAGCACAGGCACACGGAGGGCATCCGGGCCCTCTCCGAGCAACCACTGTGAATTTGGAAGCATTCTGCCAACCTGCTCATTTCGGCCCCTTTCCGGGCCCTGACCAGCCATTTCAATCCACCAATCCTTCTCACCATTGTGCCTTTTGCACCCAATGAAAATTTTCAAGTGGCTTTGGCAAAGTCATGCCTGTTCAGAAAGAAAAATTCCAGAATTGGGTGCAGTGTCGTATAGCCATTTTTGCATCTATGGCCCACATCAGCAGTGCGCAGTACCCCACAGGCAGTCCCGCTCAGATCAGCCTCATCAAGTAATTTCCATCAGCATTCATCCGTGTGCAGAAGAATGCATGCTTCCCGCTTTGCTCTGAAGATGGGAATCCACATCTGCTTCACTAAGACTGTTATTGTTATAGGCACTATCACGATACTTGAGTCCATTGATCATGTCTGTTATGCCTACCATTGAGTCCATTATCATGTCTGCTACTAAACACGGGGCAGGAAACCTATTTCAGCCTTGGGGCCCAGTTCAGTTTCAAAGAAGCTCTGGGGGGAGAGGCATTCCAGTGGTGGGAGGAGCTTAGGGCAAAGGGGTGGGGCCAAAATACCAGAGCAGAAGGAGTTGAAGTGACCAGTCAGCCACGGCAGGAGGCAGAAAATGGTAAGGAATATGTTTTTGGACCCTTGAAAATGAGCTTTTGCACTCTCTGGTTACAGCAAATAAATCACCTGTCAAGATTTGCACACATTTGGGGCATATCTTTGCAAAGGACTGATGGAGGAGTGCTGCCTGGGTATTTTCGCTGAGCTGCCATTAGCTGTCAAATTAAAGACAGCTTTCTACAATCTCTGGGGGGAAAAAGTTTAATTCTGTGTTGAACGCAAAGGGGCTTGCAATCAAGGCAGGGGGTGGGCCAACATGTCAGTTCTGCTCTGCTGGGAGTGAAAAAGGCAGTTATTCTTGTGCTTTCCAGGTCCAGGCTGACACCAGCTCTTTGGATGAGGATGGCGAGGCTTGAAAAAGGGGGTCTGCAAACTCAGAGATAGAGAAGGAGGAAGAGCTTTTATCAAGACCGCTGTCTTCAGGTGTTCAGGCAGACCTTGGGAACTGCCAAGTTTGGAAGATCTGGGAGAGGAAATGGGAGTGAAACCAGAGGAGCCTGTACCAATTCCCAGCCTCATGACATGGCACTGGGAGAGAAGGGCTAGCCAGTTAGAAGACTTGGGCAGATCTAAAAGGCCAGCCCTTCTCCAGAGGGGCACACCCAGAGGGGTGGGGCTCAGGGTAGCTGAAAAGGAAGGTTTTTGGAAATAGATTCTAGTCTGAGGTCATCGAACTACTCTGTGCATGCTCAGAGACTCTTGCTCTCTTGGCTATAACTTTTCTGACTGTATGTCGGAAATAAAGCACCTTTTGCCAAAGAATTTCTGTTGTTTGGAAAGAAGAACAAAGGGACACAGCTCTCGGTATGTTGCAGCGAGTCCAAGGGAAACAGAGAGTGAGCCAGTGCATGAGAAAGCAGCTCGCAGTGTGACCAGTTGTCTGTCAGGCACACTGTGACTTGTTCAAGCAACAATCAAATCCCCTTAAACTAAATACCTTTGCACGGAATAGCAGCACTTATACTGTAGTGACTGGGTTTGGACGGCATGACAACCCATCACGAGTAGCCAGCTGCAATGCACTGTTGGGCCATCTGAACCCACAGTGGGGGCTGCTGTTTAAGTTCATCAGGCATCCCTCACAAGAACTGACACAAAGAGGGCACTTTTCCCCTTTTGCTTGTCCTGACAGCTGTCAAAAGGTGACCTGTCAAATCTGTGTGATCTTTGCTAAAGAAAAGTGTTGGTCAGTCAGCCACCCCCTTCATGGCAAGATCCTCACATTTTTTGTTTTGGACGTGTCTTCTCTGAAGTTTCTCTTTTTGCAACTCTTTTCTGATATCCTAGGTGCTAGGGAAGCTGGGGAAGTGACCCTCCCCCCATTTTTATGGGAGCTGTAATTTTGTCACCTGCAATGGGTAATCGTGTCATATAAACCCAAAGAAAGTGTACCCAGGGCAATAATGTGTAGGCTTGCTCTTTTGGAGTCTGATGCTAAAACCTATACCTATGCTAAAACCATTCAGTTTTCCAAGGCTCGTCACTGAGCGATTTATTTATTCATTTATTATATGTCTCTATGGTCCAGTTGCCAAAGCTCTCTGAGTGGTTCTCAACAATGAAACCCATAAAGTACAACATAAAATGTACCACAACAGTTTAAAACTGCAATATAAAATGGAAGCAAAAGCCAAAGTAAAACCTAGCAGCAGGAACATGATTGAATACACAGAAAGCACCATCCTAGCATGTTTAGGCAGCCTTACAACTCCCAGCATGCTCTAGCCCAGTCTTCCCCACCCTGGTGGCCCTCAGAGGCATTTGGACCACAACTCCTAGAATTCCCATCCGGGATTTCTGGGTGTTGCAATCAAAACATGTCTGGAAGGCACAAGGCTGGGGAAGGCTGTCCTCGCCTGCAGAAGACGTTGCCCTAACAGATTTAAAACAACAGAAGCAGAAAGACTAAACAGTCTTGGGAAAATAAGGTCCTTACCTGGTTCCAGAAAGAGAACAATGTAGGCACCAGGCAAGCCACTCTGGGAAGTTCATGCCATAGCCAGGGTGCCACAACAGAAAAGGCCCTTTTCTTAGTAGCCACCCGTCTCACTTCCCTTGGCAAGGGCTCCAAGGGAAGACTTTGGAAGCCTATTAACATTTTAATTGAAGTTGGACTCCTAGGCCCTTTCTGAGCCATTGGTTTTCTATTGTTCTTCCAATTTTATCTCCCATTTTAATATTTGCATTGTTTCACTATTATATATTGCAGTATCATTTGATTATAAGCCAACATGCACATTCTGTGAATAGAAAAGGCAGGCAGAAATCTCCTAAATAAGCAAATAATAAAAAGTAATGTTTCGCACTACAAACTGAGATCAATGTGGGGTCAGTTTAATTGTCTCTGCAAAGTGGTGGGATTCCTCTCTGTTCCAGGTGACTAGCAGCATTCCTCTTCCTTCTTTTACAATCATCAGAGTTCCTAGGAAAGGGTAATGGCTTTTGAACCCCATCTGTTATGTGGTGGGTATTCCCTCTCCATAACACAAATTCCCAGGAAGAGGCTTACATCCCAGTTTAACGTGTGGCTTCAAAACAACTCCGTGCTTAGATGTTACGATAAAACAGATTTCCCACTTCCATTTTCCAAAATGGAAACTCAATCTTTCCGTTGCTTTGTTTTTTAAAAAGGCCTTTCCTATGACCCAGTCGGAGTGACATTGCAGATTACTGACAACATCTCACTTGACCCTGAAGGGAATGGGGGAAAAGAATGTTTCCTTGTTTGCAGGCTGCAGCCTTGGCAACCAACCAGCTCCAGAGTCTACTTTGCATCAAAACAGGCTGGGCAGGTAGGCAAAGCTATGTCATTTTCCCCCTAACTTCAATGTGAATAGGCTTTCTGTGTTGCTCACCTCCTACAACATCTGAGCCCTGCTTTTCTTTAGGAAACTGTGATGGAAAGGTGAGCCATACATGCACATGAAATCTTCAGAAAAAGAAGTTATGTAGGGTCCATAGGTGCACAGCACGTTATCAGGCCATAGGTGAGTTATTTGAAATGGGCAAGATGTTGATTCTCCAGTAGATGGGGCAGCAGAATTAGGTTTCTTCAGACAAAATCTGGACCAATGAAATGTAAGCTGCCCTTACCCATCCCAATCCCAGGATCAACTTTCACCAGTCTGGTGCCCTCCAGATGTTTCAGTGCCAAGTCAGCATGGCCAGTGGTCTGGGGCGCTGGGAGAGCTGTACTCCAAAAGATCCAGACTGCGAATGGGAAGGCTGCCCTAGGCACATACGTGCAGCTCTTGGTTTGCCATCCTCTGGGCTTTGCTAAAGATGGTGGGAATCTCTCAGGAGTGGAGGCCCCTGGACTGAAACTTCTGAGGACAACAGCAGAGAACCTCCAGAGACGGGTCCACAGGGGGTGATCTGGGAGGCACAGTTCTCCTGTTCCTTTTGAATGGAATCAAATGGCAGAGGGCACAAGTGGCCTTAGACCTGCCTGCTTATGCTTCTGAAAACTTTTAAACAGGGAACATTATGTAGCAAGAAAAGAAAGAAACATAGAAACAGAGCGAGTCAGAAGGGTCTCCTGGGCCATCTAGTCTGACCTCTGGCTCCAGCCGGCTCCGCTCACGACACGCCCACCAAAGAGAAACCATCCGGCCTGTGGGAGCTGAGTAACTTTTTATAGTTGTTATATTTAAAAATAAACTTATTGCCATCCATAAAAAAACACATTCCCTTCTCTGCCATTTGCCCAAACAATGCAATTTTACATCTTATGGGAAAACACAAAACTGTGGAATACGTAAGAGTCATTAGTGCTACAAACTGTGTTTGAGAAAGTTGTTGACTTTTGGCCTCTCTCACTGATACCAGAACATGAACTTTGGGGACACATAATGTAGGGGTTTGTGTGTTTGCTTTTCCAAAACAAAATTATAACTATGTGTTTGCTGCGTAAACGTTGAGGATCACTTCACGGTGCTATTCTTACTTTGGCCGGCTGGCCTGCTCTAGCCTTCCCCCAGCCTGGTTTCCTCCAGATGTTTTTCACGTCAATCCCCATCAGCTTCAGCCAGTACAGGCAGTAGTAAAGAATACTGATTGTTGTTGTCCTAACCACTTGGACGGAACCGAGCTGAGGAAGGCTGGCCTAGTCAGTGGCCCAGTTATCCATAGCGAGAGAAATGCAGCGTTTGATTTCCAGATACTGCCTCGCAGCAGAAAAAAGAGAGGACAGGTATTTGGAAATGTAGAGGAAGGCCATTGCTTGGTGCTAGTGGACAGGCTTTGCGTGCAAAAAGTCTCCACTGGTATCTCCAAGCAGAGGTAGAGAAGACAGCTGCCTAGGACCCTGCAAAGCCACTATTTGTCAGGCATACTGGACTAGATCGACCAAAGATAGAAGGCAGTGCCCCATCTTCTCGGCAGGCTGCATCTGCACTTAGCACTGCATTGTGTATTTCTTCCAGGAAAAACAAGGGACAATCCGCCCTGTCTTATCTGTCCAATGTTCCTGAATTTACCATTCTGCATTTGCAGTCCACCCATGCAACAAAGAGCTTATCTGCTATGTCAAGGTCACTCACCAAAAAACCTGCTGGCAAGGAAGGTGCCCCAGAACTCAACAAATATGACAGGGATGTTGGCAGAACCTTCAATGAGGCTTTCACTTTCCCATAACGAAAGCTTGGAGCGAAGCCCTAGCTGGGGCACCACTTGACAAATGGTACAGATTGTAAGATATAAAAAAATATATCCAATAGAATCCAAGCAGTGACGATACGGGAGGCAAAGTACCAAGCAGAAAAGTTTAATTCGTTCTTGCAAGAGCAGGCACCCACCACACAGGTAGCGCGCCGTTCACACACACAACAGTCACCTTTATCCCTTTCCCCTGCTCGCAGGCCCTACCTCTTTTCTCCCATTGGCTGGGCTACTCAGAGGGCACAATCTTCTCCATCCGCCTTCAACACACTACCCCTTGATATGATCCCCCCCTTTGAACATACAACCCATGGTCATGCTAATGAGCCTATTACCTATGAGAGGTGTGTCATTTACTATTTATGAACCTATTGAGCCTGCGCAGTTCCTTCTAAAAGTTCAGCAGGACAGCTTGGCCTTGAGAATTCTTCTTGACACCAAAATGTTTCTTAAATCTTGTGGGGAGGATGAGATAATGAGAACAGGCCTTTCTCCAGGCTCGTTATCGCCAGTTGTAAAGTAATCAATTGTCTGCTCTCCTCCACTGAAGGTGACAGTTTTACCACTGTCCCCCAATTTTACCCCTCCTGGCATTTTTCAGGACTTTGAAGTAAAACGCCCCACTTCCCTTAGAACAACCATTTACATTCTCAGGCTTTTTGGCCTTAAGAGACTTCAATGATCCTGTTCTATTCCTGTTTTTCACCCTTAACACTTAGTAACAGTAACATTTCATTTCTCACAAGATTGCACCAGTTTTTTCCTGGAGGACTTGATTGGTTCTTGTGCCATAGGCCATATGCCAAAGTATGCCAGAAGGTGCTAAGGGGTTCAAGGCCTTCTTGTCAGTTTTCCAGAGGCCCCTGGTTGACCAACAGAACATTGGACCTGATAGACCAGGGGTCGGCAACCTTTAACATTCAAAGAGCCATTTGGACCCATTTCCTACACAAAAGGAAACACCGGGAGCTGCAAAACCCTTCTGACATCTAACATGAAGATAACACTGCATATATCGTTTTTTACCTTAATGCTATGTACAGTATATCTTCATTATGATTTAGCTGCAGCTCTTGTTCAGTCACTAAAAACTGTTATTTTTTAACCTTACATTATAAACTAGTAGGAATCTTTTCATATATTTTGAATAGGAGAACAGCTTCCGGCAGAGTCAAAGTCAGTGCTAAAGGGGCTGCGTGCATTAAACAGCAAACCCCATAAGTTTGTCAGCAGTAAAAGCAAATGAATCTACCCATGTATCATTAAATGTTTGGTTTTCTTCAGAAACTTTTCTTTGATTTATCCTTGGTTGGTGGGGGGAGGGGAAAGCTCAGTTAATCAACGAGGTCTCCAGATATAGGTATGTCTGTGACAGTGCTGTGAATTGTGACAGATCCCAAGCGCAGCTTTTAACATTCAGATGAAAGTGATTACATTGGGACAAAGAGAATCTTTTCAGCAGGTGTCATGTAACGTGAGAGCCTGCAAGAAGCTTGTTTCACTCTTTCCCTGCACAATAGCAGAGGAATGTAGCAATTTACTTAACCAGCCTTGGTCGCAGATCGGCGGCTGTGTTTTGAGCGAAGGAGCAAGGAGCCACAGCAGAGGGATTCAAGAGCCACGTGGGGCTCCAGAGCCACGGGTTGCCGACCCCTGAAATAGACCTTCAGTCTCACCCAGCATGGTATTTCTTATGTCCCAGGAGATCACATAGGACAGGGAAACGGCTGGTTCAGGCCACATCCCAATAGGAATAAGCACCAATGGACCATGAAACGGGTTGGTGTTTGTGGGGACAAGATCTCCGATGAAACCTAAACTGAGATTACACGGTATCTCTGGGAGGGCAGGATCTGTTCCATATTAGGAATTCCACAAGTAACGTTGCAGTGTGGAGTCCCCCCATTCAGGATTGCAGCCAGACAGTCATTCATGCCCTTTTCAAGACTTCCTGCATTCCCCTTCTCCCCTGGCTTTCAGTTGCACACACACATGCACACGGCACCCCCACTAGACACTGCTGAGCATGCTCAAGTCTTCATGTTGCAGCTTTTTGGGTGTGCTCCCCTTTTGTTTTCTTTCCTGAAAGTTTTTCCTACAGTGTTCCCTGGAGCCTGCTGCTGTCTTTTGTGTGGATGGCACTGATTTGGTGGCACGAGGATCCACAAGTGGGTGAGTTTGCTGCTAAGATGCAGACCATGAGGCTCTCAGGCAGGATTCGCACCATGAAGGTAACTGAGTTGGGGGCAAATGGTGATAACAGAAGTTATTTAAAGCAGAAACAAAAGGCAACCTGAACAGACAATAACATACAAATAGATGTGATCCCACCTGGGGGTGGAAACATTCTGCCAAATTTACTTTCTTTCATAACACTGAGGTCACCAAAACCTCCAGAGAGCTGGCTGGTTCGGTCTTATTGAAACTGTGTTTCCATTCAGTTCTTTTTTAAGCTTCAGAAAAGATCTCCTGGTGATAATGCAAAAGGAATATAATCCAGCTTCTACTTGCCTCCTTCTGAGCTGTGTCCAACAGTCAATAGGGAGCTGCCACATCCACTCGATGGTCTTATTTATTTAGCACTTCAGTCATCCTGCACACACTTCAGCTGAAAATAGTGTGTCATGCAAGGACCACGGGGACCGTTCAATCCAGCAAGTGCACCGGGGACCTCAAGAAGCTGTATAGCAAATACAAAAGCAGCAGCTAATTAAGCCGACCGTTAAAACAATTTGTTCCTTGCTGAGGCGACGTCAGATGAGGGTGTTTGCCAAAGTCACTCTGCAGCTGGGAGCACACTGCCATCTTCATATCACAAGTGTATTTGCTTTCTTCTCCCTCCACCCCCTGAACAGAATTTATTTTTTGGATTATTATTCTAAACTCCAGCTCTCAAAAACAGCATGGGTAGGCAAATCTCCTGACTAGTAATTGACATTTATTTTGTTCCTCAAAGGACGGACGGAGACATTAGGATGTTTCATGCACATTTGCATCCCCAACTGGGAAGAAGCAAAACTGCTAAAAACTTGCTCCAGATATATGCTGGAAGTGTAGATCATGTTCCACAAGAGTCTGAATTTGCCCTGCTCAGGCAGGTCAATCTGGCATAGCACACATTTTTCTTGAAAGTTCTCTTGATTGCAAAAAACAGTTTTCCATGAGTGGTGAGCTGCGATTCAAGAACCACCCTCCTCAAGCCAGGGGTCCCAATCTTTTTGGACCCATGGGCACGTTGTCTTGGGATGAATTGTAATTTTGTGGACCTTTTGTGAAGCATTCCAGTCAAAATCTTCTTCAGGGGATGAACTGGGAAATCTGTTGTGTTCTTTCAGGGGGCCCCTGGTGAAGATCGTAACCAACATTTATCGGGCTGAATACTTCGTCATGTAGTATGACCTAGTGGTTGTCTCTTGTTGCTCCTGTTCTGGCTTCTTGCACCTCCTTTTCTCATTTTTCTCTCACCACAATTCCACCTGAGTATGAACAATGCAATAGCAATTCCTAACAATTTAAAAATGAGGTTGTAAACTGCCTTTCTATAATTTATTCTTGAGCAAAGAATTAGGACAACACATGATCATATCTGAATAACATTAAATTGCTTTACAAACTAGGGGTAACCTATTTAAGCCAGTAATATTCCTGTTTTAAAATTAAAAAGTGAAAGCTGAAATTTGTTCTGGGAAATAAAACCAGCCCATCTTCCAAGGGAAGGGACAAAAATCTCAAGGAAGTTGAGAGTGGGAATCCTGCTCTTACTTTATGTTTTAAGAACAAGTGGAAGCCACACAACAACTTGCTGTGGTATAATGTTACTGTGCAAATACGGGGGGGGGGGGGGTCATCTGCCATTCACAGATAGTATCAGACTTTCCTCAGCCTAAAAAAGAACCTCAGCCTAAAAAACCCTTTTTAGGATGGGAGAGGCCCTGCAAGATGAAGAGGTGCAAAGCACCCACAAATAAAGAAACACCACTACATGATACATATATCATGTTGAAAGGCTCTACAAGTGCTCCTGGAATCCCCCAGCAATGTAAGCAAAGAGAAATTTAGGACATGGAGCAACTAGCACTGTCCAGAAAGAATCAGCTAATAAAACATCTTAGGAAAAAATTACACTTTGGAGGCAGGGCTGCAATCCAGCATTAGTATATACCAAAGAAAAGACTCTCTTTGCAGTTGTCAAGTCACTCTGTTAAATACTATGGATGAACAGCAAACACTGGACTGGGTGCTATGGGGCAGAAGTGGATCCAATGAATTAAACCCGATGTTAGTCCTACTTACAATAGACCTACCTGCATTGAAATAAATGGGGCAAGTTAGTCACACTAGGTACAACTCAAAGGTGCTAACAGACAGATCTTTTCTTGTGCAATCACCCTGTCTTATTCATGGGATCTGACACAGTGGGTCAGAGGTTCCAGAGGAAATTGTCTTCCAACCCTCTCATTTTTTTTCACCATGGATTCTTCCATCTTTTTCTTATCACCAGAAAGTGGGGGGTGGGGAAGAAAGGTTAAGGAAGAACGGACAGAAGGCCTACCCAGTGCCTTTGACTGGTGGTGGTAGCAGCCATCCATTTGGATCCCCCACAAAACCAACTAGAAACCACGAATCAACTTGTCAGATTATCCATGCTGCAACCCATGGGCATGTTAGGGTATATTAACTACCATAGCTGAGTTATAAAGAGGCAAACTAGAAATTGCATGTGCTCTATTAAGCCCTGTATGTTCTTTCCTTCTTTCTTTCAATTTGGAAAGATAACAGAAAAACAAAGAAGCAAAAGAAACCACATCAGTTCACAATAACATTGGCAGAAATTCAATGCTCATATCTGCTTGACTTAAGCACAGAAGCTGGTTTGCATAATCCATTTATTTCAGAACTCTGAATATATAATTTTATAGTTCTTAGCAAGAAAGCCAGGGGATCTCTGTAACTGCAGTGTTAATATAAAACCCATGTTTGTTAACATTTCAGGATTTCCAGTATTTTATTGCTTTGGAGCTAACATAAAATGATGAGCTGTCATCCATTTAGGGTGCCACATTATACATGTCCTTACAATTCCTACTATGCCCCTACAGCAATAGAAGGATTTAAAATACCATAAAGGTGTGATCCTATGGATATTTAGAGAAAGGTTTGCATCTCCTCATATGCCCCAGCTGGATATGGCTGGCTGCTGTATACTGGGAGATAAGTAAGATCTATAGGAATGATTGGATTCCTCTTTCCAGTGATGATGATGATAGGACTAGAGTTCCCCATACATTTTTCTAACTATGGCTTTAGTTTCATTGATCATGAGTCAAAAGGACAGTCCAAGGAAGCCATGTCAGAAATTCAAAATCTTACACTTGGATATATGACTCCCTTGTCTGACTCCCTTGTCATGGTCAGATCACTTCATTGTGAGGTTTGAGCTCAGAGCTGGTCTTTCCCTCTGTAAGGGTGTGGACCCTATTGTGATAGTCCGCCTTCGGAGTCGTATGGATCTGGATGGATTCCTGAGGGCTCTGGGGGATTTTCCGGCTGATAAAGCTGGCGCTCTTGTTGATGCTCTGGTTGATCTGTGGAATGGGGAGATGACCAGAACTACTGACACGACTGCCCCTAAGCGTCTTCTCCTGCCAAGCATCTCCATGGTATACATCTGAATTATGGGCGATGAAGCGGGTTAGGAGACAACTAGAGCATAGGTGGAGGAAATCACGGGATGAATCTGACCGAACACACTTACGTGCTCATTATTGAGCCTATGCTGTGGCGGTGATGGCGGCGAAGAAGAAATTCTTCTCCATTTCCATTGCCTCCTCACAGTGCTGTCCAGCAGAACTTTTTTTGAGTGGTACATGAGCTGATACATCCCAGCCCTAAGAAAGATCCTGTACCACCATCGAAGGGATGACTTTGCCCAGCACTTCAAGAAGAAAATTGCTCAGATTCATCGTGAGCTGGACTCCACAATTACTTCAGATCCCTTAGGGGAGACACCAATGACCCCATCTGGTCAGGTATTAATGGATGAATTTCAGTTAATGTGGCCCGATGATGTGGACAAGGTACTTGGACAAGTACGTCCTACCACCTGCTTACTCGACCCTTGCCCTTCTTGGCTGCTGACCAAAGCCAAACACGGGATTGGTTCCTGGATCCTAGAGGTTATTAACACCTCTCTGAGGGACAGCCGGGTGCCCACTCCTTTAAAGGAGGCAGTAATCAGGCCTGTCCTAAAGAAGGCGTCTCTGGATCCAGAGATGGCTGCCAATTATAGTCCGGTGGCCAACATCCCGTTTCTGGGCAAGGTGTTGGAACGGGTGGTGGCGGGACAACTCCAGGTACTCTTGGATGAAACTGATTATCTGGACCCATTTCAGTCCGGCTTCAGGCCCAGGTATGGTACTGAATCTGCCTTGGTCGCCCTGTACATTGACCTGTGGAGGGAGAGAGACAGGGGGAGTGTGTCCCTGTTGGTTCTCCTGGACCTCTCAGCGGCTTTTGATACCATTGACCATGGTATCCTCCTGGATAGGCTGGCGGGGTTGGAAGTAGGAGGCACTGCTTGGCAGTGGTTCCACTCCTACCTTGACGGCCGATTCCAGAAGGTGGTGCTGGAGGACTTTGGCTCTGCGCCATGGAAACTCTGCCATGGAGTACCGCAGGGTTCCATTCTGTCCCCCTTCCTATTTAACATCTACATGAAACTGCTGGGAGAGGTCATTAGGAGATTTGGGCTGCGGAGTCATCAGTATGCTGATGACACCCAGCTCTACCTCTCTTTTTCAACTAATCCAGGTGAGGCAGTAGTTGTACTGAACCGGTGCCTGGCCGAGGTAATGGGCTGGATGAGGGCCAATAAACTGAAGCTCAATCCAGATAAGACAGAGGTTCTGTTGGTGGGTGATTTGAGCTTCTGGGTAGGTGACTTGGGCCTTGCCCTGGACAGGGTTGCACTCCCTCTAAAGGACAGGGTCCACAGCTTGGGAGTGCTCCTCGACCCGGAGCTGTCCTTGGAAGCCCAAGTGACAGCGCTGGTGAGGAGCACTTTCCTCCAGCTTTGGCTAATCTATCAGCTGCGTCCCTACCTGGAGGAGGATTGCCTTGCGACAGGGACACATGCATTGGTTACTTCCCGGTTGGACTTCTGTAACACACTTTAAGTGAGGCTGCCCTTGAAGACAGTCCAGATACTTCAGATGGTTCAAAATAGAGCTGCCAGGATGCTGTCGGGGACTGGATGTTATTCTCATATAACCCCAGTCCTCTCTCAGCTCCATTGGCTTCCCATCGAAGTCCGGGCTCAATCCAAGGTGCTGGTTATTACCTATAAAACCCTAAATGGCTTGGGACCAGGATACCTTAAGGAACACCTTTTTCCCTATTTGCCTTCCCAGCTCCTAAGATCGGCAACAGAAGCCCTCCTCTGGGAACACTCTGTGAAAGATGTTAGGAGACAGAGTGTCCGGAGGAGGGCCTTCTCTGCGGTGGCACCCCAACTATGAAATGCACTCCCCAGAGAGGTCCACCTGGAACTGTCATTATATGTTTTTCAGAGCCAGGTCAAGACTTTTTTATTTAATCAATATTTTAATATGTTTTAATATTGAATTTTATTGTTGTATTTTATTTTGCAGCTAGTGTGGATGGTCAATTTATTTATGTTGTAAGCCGTCCAGAGACGCAAGTAACAGCATACAAATTTTAATCATCATCATCATCATCATCATCATCATCATCATCAAATTTTCATGGCAAAACTGAGTTTATTTTAAGAGCACTTGTTATGGTTAAATTTTTGTACTTCCTAATGACTGTACCACCGCTATGAATGTAGTATTCCTGTACATGAAATTGAAGGTTAGCTTTCTTGAAGTTTATTTTCACTTTTATAAATCTCTCAAAATACTGTAGATAAATATTTAAGCCCATCTATTACACTAAACATCACCTCATACCTGACATGAAGTTGTTCCCAGGATCATAGCAAAATTCTAACAAGTTTAAAGGTGCAATCCTATGAAAGTGCAGAAAGAAAAAACTCCTGCTACACACAATAAGTACCTACTGAAATATGCTTAGGATTGCACCCTAAACCCTAAACTGAAGAATAGCATGTTAGTGTTCGGTCTAAACATGCATTACACCCTAAAGCAAGAAATAGTGTCTCCCCTTTGCTCTGGTATTGCTTGGAGTAACTAATACGGTCAACCAGAATTTTCCAAAGTGGAGAACTTTACAACCTAGTGCGATTTAAGAAACAGCTGGCTGTTACCTGCTGACTTGTCCCATACTTTTGCTCTTTCCTGTCTGCATTGTATCTTCCACCTTGACCAGCTTTGGAATCTTCCAGATTGGTTCCTCTCTCCAAATGGATACTGTGATGTTCTAGGGATAAAACAGGGGTCCTCAGACTTCTTAAACAGGGGGCCAGTTCACTGTCCTTCAAACTGTTGGGGGTCTGGACTATAGTTTGAAAAATTATACTTAAAATAAATTAATAATAGAGTAAAATTAAAATAAATTTTAAAAGTAATTAAAATTAAAAAATAAAAAATAAAAAATTAAACATGTTTGCTCTGCTCACTCAGGCTGCAGCAGAAGCCCAGGATGATGCTGCACTGCCCAGAAAAAGGGAGAGCACAACACGAGGGGGAGCCATGAGGGTGCGTTCACCTTGGTCGAGGCCTTCCTGGCTCCTTGCTGCCACCCCACTTCTGAGCCAGAGAGAGGTCCCCTCGCAGAAACTCACCCAGCTCCAGGAGGGGGAGCGGGAGGCTGGAGAGGCGGGTGTGAGGTGGCTCCCAGCCCTGCTTTCTTCTATTTCCTGCTCCATATTCCCATTCTGTATATGCATGCAATGGGGGAGGAGGGGTAGAGCCGGCACACACGCAGTTGAGCTGTTGCAATTTGGCACATGCGCCGGCTCTCAGCTTAGTTTCAAAGAATGCCGGTGCCAGCTCAGAGCTTTTGGACTTGCTCAGAGATCATTTTCTTCAAGTGAGTCCAGAAGGTGTGAGGCAGGCCAGATCCAGCCTGCAGGCTGTAGTTTGAGGACCCATGGCACAAAAGGACAGATTACTTTCCTCCCACAGTTTCTGCAGTTAGGAATGTGTGGCATATAATGTTATGTCAATTATATTTTGATTCATTGTCTGATGTTAAAGAGACTTTAACAACTGAGATCCATAAATTGGTAAGAAAATGCTTTCATGGCGGACATGGACAGGTAAGACCATTTTTACCTTAAATCAATTGGCAGGTGCTAATGGTAAGTTCTTTTCATTTTCTGGCCTGCATGCCAGATATGCATTGGTTGCAGCACTGGTTAGTATCCAGGTTTGGCCTGGCTAATTAGAGCCTTCAACATTACTGGTAACAGTTATTGAGGATAGTCAGGTAAAGTAATCCACAAACCATATCTATAAATTATTATACTCAATGAATAAATACGATATAAAAGGTTTCAAGGAGGAATGGAATTGGATTGTCTCAGTCTGCCCTAATCAGGGGTTTGCCAATATCCTCCATATTTATGGATCTTAAGCTGTGACTAATTCAGCAAAAATAAGTCATTTGGTTTGTGTCTGTTGGATACTACAATCTCTCTTCATTAAGGGGTTAACTATTTTGGCTAGCTGCTGATGGTATAATACAGCGAATGCTTCTTTTACACATATATTTTGGTAAGGTCTGTGGTTGCTTGTTTGGGAGAGGAAGTTATCATATGGATAAATGTTATACTGGAACTGTCTTTAATATAATTATTTTAAATTATTTACGTGCTTCATTGAAATCATCAAGTGGTCAGCATAAATGGATTCTCCACACCCCTTTTGACAGCTAAAAAACTGATATTACAACACTGAAAGGATAAACTTCCACATCATATAATGCAATGAACTAAGGACCTCACAATGCTTTCAGTCTTTGAGCAGGTGTTGTATATATCCACCTTCTGCAACTGGATCCTATTTGGATATCAGGTCTGCTTTTGTTGACAGCTATGAATAATTATGAGAAAGTAGTATTTTTATATATGCATTTCATCTGTATTCATTCTTATGTCTATACACAAATTTATGTATGTATCATAAAAGAAGTCAAAAAGAAAAAGAAAACAAAGAAAACAGCAGGTTACGCTTTAAGGATTAAAGATGGGCCTGCTACCTCCTGCCCAGCAGGAGCTCTATCTATCACATACCTTCAGATGCCAATGAAAATTTGGATGTACCACCAAGGAGATGGGCACAAGCCTGCAGCGTCCTGACAGTACTGAGAGGCCACTGGCTTATCTGCAGTCCCAGCTCTGAGAGCCAGTCCAGAGGCTGGGCTCCCATTCCTCCCTCCCAGCTGGTACCAAACGAATCATGCCGGCTCCCTCACCAAGTCTCTGTGGGCCTTGGAAGGGGCAAAGGGGGGTCTGCTGCAGGCAGGCAGGGAGGCTTCTGGGCCTGAGGCCCTAGGCCAATTCCTATCCGTGCCCAAACCTCCTCCTCCTGTCCAGGCACTTTTTCTAGACAGCCAAAAATGGTTTCCCAGATAAATACACTGTGCAAGGAGCAGCAGCAGAGCCTGCTGCCCCCAAACCTCATTCCATGCATAGGATGCTCATATGTTTGGGGTGCAACCTACACAGCCGTATCAGAGTAACCCAGGAAGGAATAAAACAGGGTCATTCTAGACTAAGAATAGCCTAGAAATGTGGATTACTTTGTTTGGCAAAAGGGATACACCTTTTGCATTGACCATGCAAAGGTACCAGGACTTCACAGCAGACTATCCTATTCACCCTTTATCGTAGTAATATTACTATTATTAGTTATCAAAAATCTTAAAAATTGTGTGTGCGCATTGAAATACATTTATGTCTACACCAGAGGGCAGCAAATGAATGAATAAAGCAAAGCATGAAACTTTTAAATTTAAATCCAATGAAGTGCTGTTTAAATGCCTCTGCATCATTACATTTTATGTTCCTGAATCTTATGAATAAAAATTACAGATGAGAGCACTTGACCAGGAAAATAGTGAGAATAAGAAAAACTAGGATGTGCCAATCAGTATACAAGAGCCTATGATCAACCATATAACCACCACCTATCCAAATAGCCTATTTCCACCAAGGGACCTTTGCCACAGTATCTGTGCATGGACTGCTGCCTTAAGCTTGGATGGTAGACATTTGGGAGTCATTCACTCTTCTAAGCATACCAGGACACTTTGGCTTGACCTTTAAGTTTGCATTTCCAAGTTAAAGTAAATGGAAATGCCTTTTCTCTTGTTTACCCTTTGTTATTCTTGCTTGCACTGCATCTCCTTTTCTCTATGTTTTGTTTCCTTCATATTCTCCTTTCTGGTACTTTTTGTATCCCATGTTCCTAACAATTAGATTGTAAGTTCTGTGGAGGCAGAGACCTGTACTTTCATTTTCCAAAGCAAGAAGTTCTGTGTATTCTGATGGGCCTTTATCATTAGGGCCATCATGCTATTGCTCCACAATAGTTATTTTTGAAATTTCCACCAGTGGTTTGTGGCATTAGGTTTTCTCCAACCACTTCACACTACACTTCTTTCTGTTGCTTCTTCCAATGATGTTCAACACATTCTGACATTTGTTCATTAATTCAAAGCGCATTTGTCAAGTCTTCAGTTGATAATGCCAGATCCTACTCTGCATCTCAACTCCTATTGAGCAAGAAAGTGTATATATTTATTATATTTATATCCCTCCTTTTTTCTTTCTAAGGAACTCAAGGGAGCTTCAATATTTCTCCTCCTCCTCTGAATCCTATCCTCACAACAGCCCTGTGAGGTAGGTTGGGCTGAGAGTCTGTGACTGGCCCAAAGTCACCCAGTTGGCTCCATGGCTGAGCGGGGACTAGAACCCAGGTCGTCTGAGTCCCAGTCCCATGCTCTTAACTACTACATGATAGGATGTTGCTTCTCCAGCAACTCTTTTTTCAGCAATACATGCAAAACCAGATGGCTGGATGGATGACAAGACAAGCTGGATGGACATTGGACAAGACTCCCAAAGCCATGACCAAGACAAGCACAAGTGGTTCTTGACACCTCCATGAGAACTTGCAGCTTTATCCGCACCTAGTTTTTCTAGAAAAATTCCAATGGTTTTTAGTAGAACATATTCCCAAGTAATCACCATTTAAAATCCATTCACAGTGCACTTATAGAAGCCAGAAAGGGGAACACAAAGAAAAAGCGATCTGCACATTTATATACGCTAATATCTGTGCATAGAGGGTGTACATATATAATACACCTATATGTATGCAGTAGAGACCTGATAGAGGTATACAAAATTATGCACCATGTGGAGAAAATGGATAGGGACACATTGTCCTCCTTCTCTTCCAATATTACCATCAAGGGTTATCCCATGAAGTTGATTCATGGACTATTTGGGACAGATATGAGAAGTGATTTTTCACACAGTGCATGGTTAAACTGTGGGATTCACGTCCATAAAATGCAGTGATGGCCACCCATTTGGGTAGCTTTCAAAAGGGATCGTCCAAATTCATGGAGAGGGAGGCTATCAAGAGCTCCTTGCCCTGATGGCTACATGCCTTGCAGTATAAGAAGCAGCGTGCCCCTGTGCACCAGTTGCTGAGGAACATAGGTGGGAGGGTGCTGTAGCACTCACACCCTGCTGATGAGTTTCCTGTGGGCACCTGGTTGGGCACTGTGCAAACACAATGCTGGTAAGTGAACCCTTCATTTTGATCCAGCTTAGCTCTTCCTATGCTGTAAGTGCATGTTTAGGAAAACACTAAATTAAAAAACTATAGTGTAAATCTCACCCGAGGAGGAAGACTGACCAAGCAACCTGTGTGCCCACTCAGCCTGCTGCCCAGGTGCCCACTGTGGAGGGGCAGCTTCAAGGCCCCTGCTAACTCTCTGTTCTGATGGCTCTACCTTAGAACTGGGTTTTAAACTGGATGTCAACTCCACAGTCTTCCAAACAGAGAACTATCCTCTGTCACTTCCTCAAAACAGAGGACCGCACAGCAGGCTCTACTGCCATCCTGACCCAGATATGACCTGCCCATGGCTTGTGTACCTTCCAGTAGTCCTAATTTGTCTGGTTTAGCTCCACATTTCTGACACCAATTCTAAATCCCCCTTTTCAGTGGGAGCTACCTGCCATTCAGGAAGTAGCAGAGGAAAGGTGCCGGTGAATCAAACTCCCCCAAAACAGACGGCCTCGTCTAGGGCCTCACTCAACAGAACATGCAGAGGGGCATCCAAACACAGCAGATCAGGGTTTATATATTTTATTTATTTATTTAAAACTTTTCTATGCCACCCACTACCAAATAGTCTTGGAGCAGTCTTACAATAAAACAACGTAAAGCACAGCATCAATTTTGTGCTACATTTTGAAATGTCTCAGAACAGGTAAGAAGGCATTATAAATTATATTACGTGACCCTCACCATGCACTCTTGCTTAAGAATGTGCTGTGCTGGATTAGGCCCAGGCCCAAGTATCCCAGACATGCAAGAATCCCAACAAGCAATTGGTGTCCACCAGTGGCTCGCTGGTGGCCCATGGTCTACTTCTTGCCCAGCCCCCTTAGTTACATTTTTAACTATGGAAAAAGGGAAATTATTTGAGCCATTTATAAAGTACCAAATGCACATCCAGGTTCCCAACCCCCTAAACACACACACACCTTAGTTAGGTCCCACTAATGTCAATGGAAAAGACTGATGCATGTTCAATTCTATCACTGAAATCAGCTAAATCTAAAAATTGCTTAACTCTGCATGGATCGTGCGAAGTAGAGGTGACTTAGCAACTAATATCAGAAGTCTGCAAATAAACAAATTAGGCACTTTGGCAATTAAGTGATTTAGGCAAGAGGGCTGCCATAGCTCTGAAGGACTTGGTTCCTGGGCTAAATCAGCACCAGATGTTTCACTTGTGAAGTACCACTAAACTGATGCAAAACATTTATACAGTGACTTGTACAATGTGAGCAAGGGGTGGAAGCAAAACAGATGTGTATGTCGGGATATTTTTATGCTAACAAAGTTAGGAACAGATGATAAGGAAACAATGATTTCCTAGTTCTGGGCTGACAAAGTAAAGCACAGAAAGATGAGCTCATCACAACTTCCTTCCTTCATTGTCTAGTGTCATTGTCAAAAAAGTATTCTTGCATTCATTCCCCTAGCCAGTGGTCTACAACTCATTATTCCCCCCACTGCAACCCAATGAAAATCACATGCCCAGCTGGACAAAGAATAAGAAACTGGACAAAGAAATTGGACAAAGAAGAAGAACTATGGAAGAAACAGAATAACTCTTAAATGCTTGGGTTTACATGAGTTGTTTTGGTTGGTCGGTCAGTTGGTTGGTTGGTTAGTTGGGGTGAACTATAGATTACCTTGACAAATGCACACTCTTACGCCTGAAGTATCTTGGCCAAGGTGCTAAAGAGAGCATTTGTAGGAAAGAATGCTTAACTCCCCCCATGCTTGCTAATTTCCTCCTGTAGACCACCCTAGTTCTTCTTACCTTCAGTTTGAGGTAACCTACACTAAAGACCATTTTGGTCATGAAGCACTTTTGTACTGGCATTTTTTCAAAAGCCAATTGCCAGTCTGAGCACTCAAAGTAATCAGTGCAGTACACTATCAACTGTGTGTTGTAACACACTTGCATCATGGTATCATTGCAGAAGAAGCAGACATTGGAAGAATTGAATGTATTTGATGCTTTTTCTAATAGCATGGGCTTCTGACACAACAAGTCACTGTTTAATGTTGTGAAGACAGAAGAAATGAGAGGATATGTTGCTGTTTCAGCTTCCTTTTTAAAACCCTGCTAACTGTGTGTGCAGCTTTGCAGCTGTGCAGCAAGTGAGATTTAAAAATACTGCATGGGGTTGTTCAGTGCTGCACAGCTGTGTAGGTGCGCAGTGAAAAATAGCCAAAGGTGGGAGGAACCATTTCTTGCCCATAATGTCATGAAAGTCAGTGCAATAAAACAGCAAGGAAAAAAGAGAAGGGAAAGTAAGTGTGAAACCTACAGTGGAAAAGAGAAATGCTGGGTGTTTGTTGGAAGATAATGTTGCAAGGCTTTCTAGATTAGAATGGATAGGTCTTCATAGTTCACAGAAACCAAAAGCACCAGCAGAAAATGCCACAGAAGTTCTTTGGGAAAAGCAGATGATTAAGAAATGCTGATAGGACAAAAGGTTGAGGAGTGTCTCATGTGTCCTGCAGTACCAGGATGGAATGCTAAGGTAGATTCATCCTCACACTTTCTTCCAGGTTTGAAATATGGCCAAGAAAATACCCTCAATAGGCTTGGAGTGGGGGATGCTTGACCAATGGATTAATTAAGCATTCCTCCTCTGCCCACCTCCCCTTTGCCATAAGTCCTCTTGCCCTGGGGCTATGAAAGGGACACACACCCTCTCCACCATTCATCCACCAAAAATCAACCTTCCTAAGCTAGTTTCTTTACTGAAAGCAGCTGACAGGGTTTAGATGATGCATGTGGTTTCTAGCTGAACCCACAGCTGAAGAGGCTGCAGGTATGAAAGGAATCCTGATGGCATAATGCTCTCAGAGGTAAGGATGCGCCATTTTGTCCTGATGCCTCTCTGAAGGGCAACACTGTAGTACAAAATATTTGCTACTCAGGCCCCAGGTTGCAGAGTGCAGTGGAAATGCAAGGCTGATTCACACAACACTATTTCACGACTCACTTCTGAATTTGTGAGCATGTGCCTCGTCTCTGCACTGGATTGTCATCTCTGCATTCAACAATATTTCATTCCAAAGTCTCCAGTTCTCTCTGCCAGAGCTACTGTCTTTAAACATGTTCACAACTACCAGTATCTCTGGTCTGTGGGATAAGGAATATTTCTGTATTTCTCAAGGGGAACCAAGTGAAGGTAAGGAAAGGGGGAATCCTGACTGAACAAACGGAAGCCAGGGGAAGCCCCTCAGTACTATTCCGATCTGCCTTTTCAGTACGGAAGAGAGCACCTCGAAGCTCAAGTGAAGTCAGTGTGGTTATGATTCATGGGAAGTGCTTGGAATTAATAAGCTGCCCACAGAAGTAAATGGTTGTCTACAGCTGCCAATGGTTAGATTTTCTGCTGTGCTAAAGCAATAGGCTTCGTGGCACACCGCTTCCATTTCCTAACTTGACATTTTGGAAGTGAATCCTTTCTTCTCCCTTGCTCCTTTTCCTCTGTTTTGGTTTTAATTATCGGCTTTGTAAATTTAGCTTACTGATTCTTCCACGTCTCCACTTTCTTGCTACCAACCCCTCCCCCTCATTTCCCATCATCCAGTAGAGCCAATTGGATGGATGCCCCTGCAGAAAGACATTTATGACTAAACCACTTCAAGAGAAAACTCTAGGACTTAATGGAATGGAAACACTCTGTGGGTCTGGCCTTGCGTAGAAATGGAGCTTGGACCGGACACACTAAAAATCTTCTCCATTTTCTTCCTACGCAGATGACAAGAAAGCTCAGTGAAACCCTTCTGTATCCTTAGTGATTGCACATTACAGAGATGTTAGGTCACAGGAGCCAAAAGAGCTGGTAGTATAGAAACAGAAGGCCTAATTTCCTGGGCTTGAGGGAAATCAGAAAGGGGGTGAGATTCAGCGGTCTGAGAGATGTGGCTAAGACCAATTCCAGCCCAGAAAGTGATAGCTCCACTAGGTCAGAGAAAACCAATAGGGGGATAGAGGGGAATTACCGGAATCCTGTACAGGAGTCATAACCCTCCAAATTTTTTGAAGAGAACTCCCAAATGTATGGATTGATTGATTTAATTCTATTTCTACCTCCCCCCACCCCAGGCCAGGAATCATACTAAATGCATGCAACAGTAAGACCCCACAGGTTCCATTTGAACATCTCACATTGCAGCGAAGCACAGATCTGGAAGCTGCCAGTTCTACCCTGATGGCCTTGTCCCCTAACAACCAGCCAGCCATTGTATGTATCTATGTATATATGTATGTATGGATGGATGGATGGATGGATGGATGGTAAGAAATAGTTGTAACCCGGACCTATTCTCTGCAGACCACTCCAATGGAAAGATCTGGCATAGCAGCTCCATGTCACCTACAAATGTCATGTGTGAGCTCTTTCATACCAATTAGAACCGTGTAAAGCACAAAGTCTTAAGATAGGCAAAGCATTAAACTGTTTCCATGTATTCCTTTATTATATCTATTCAGCGCTCCATAGCCCAGAAAGCTCTCTGGGTGGTTTACAATAAAATACAAGACTGGTGGAAGACTAGTTGTAACCTGCCCCTCGTAATAGGCAGGAAACACTTCTGAGGCACAGAGCAAAGGCAGAGGATAGGATGGCGTGCCCAACTGCTTAAAGTATTCCCACGGACACCCAGGTGGTTCTGGCCACTGCAGTCCTTAAGTCTTTTGTTCATAGGCATGGATGCCAGTCCACAGGACTTAAGAGTATCGTCACAGTTCTGGATACTCATGATGTCACAGTTTCTGTTTGACCTGTATAAAAAACCAAAGGATAGCTTGAAAATTATTTCAGTTGGTGCAGTCCCTTCCAAAAATATTCACACACACACCCTTTGACTGTTCTCCTTTCTGTTTTCGATGATGTACTGCAGAGTTGCAGTTCAGCCGTATTCGTTCCATTTTGTAATAATGGATTTAACCGTGTTCCAGTTAATAGATCATGGTTTGGGATATTTACCAACCCAGACTGGTGCTTCTGCAGAATTATATCCCAGACTTGTTTTCATAGCTCCTTGGTCTTCGTGATCCTCCTTGTTGAGATACTGTAGGCGCTCCAACAAATTCTGGGCCTTCTAGAAATAGGCATCCTTGCTCTGAGATAATGTGGCACTTAAGCTGCATCCAGGTGGTCCCCATTCAACTACTTTCAGCATGTGAATTCTGGGGGCGATGGGTTGCCCCAGGGCTTATTTAGGCATGTCACAACAACCTAAGGCTGCTTATGCAACCAACAAGTGCCAGTTTGTTTTTGATTATTTAACTTTTGTGCCACAATGAGAATAATTTGCATCTTCAAAGTGCTGAGAATCTTGTGTACATCAAGTGATAACTATGCCAATTTAATCTATTTGCATCCCATGTTGGACCACAACAAAATGTGGAAAACTTGAGTGACTACTTTGGCAAGGCAGGGTAGCATTAGAGGTTCTCCATCCAGGAGCATCTTTGCTTTGCAAGGCCTCTAGAGAAGGAGCTGTTGCACATGTAGGTCCTTGGTGGGAGACAAAAGCAAAAAGGAACAAGGAAAGGGAAGAGTGGAAAGGAAGACAGGTCTAAATTGCTGAAGCAACAGGAAAATGTGTTATATCCCAGGACATACAGAGGAATCTGGGAAGTCCTGAAGAGAAGGAAGAATCAGAGCACCTTTGTCTGTCTGGAAGTGGCACTCTGGGCTGACTAGGGAGTCCAGGCCAGAAGAAATCCCTAGGCAGGGGCAAAAGAGTTGCAAAATCCTGCTCTCAGAGGAACAAATCCTTACCCTCAGGCTGGACTTAGAGCATGCTTCTGCACCCCTTACATGCATTTAGGTGCCTGAAGACTGAAATGAACCTTCACACCCTTTCTGCTACAGCAGCCAGTTGTTTCTGATAAGTTCTTTGGCAGAATCAAGACTCAGAGCATTCCTTTTATAGACCCATGTATACACCTACATTTGTCATCTTTTTTAACTGGTGTTGCTCCTGCTTCTTCATCGACAGGTGAAGGCTGAGAAAAATGTCACCAGATTACTTTGTGGTAGCTATGATGGCCCAGGAGCGAGAGCCATGAATGCAAAACAGAAGTAGCCACCCTCACTATATCATGCTCAGTGCTTTCCATTGAGAGAATAACTCCACAAAAAGAATGAGGGTCACTTTGCTTCTTTCATCTGCCTAATCAAAGCCATAAAAACTGAAGACCGGAAGAAGAGCCCTGGAGGGCTAGCCCAGTGTCCATCTAGCCCAGCACTGTGTTCGCACAGTCACGAACCAGCTGCCCGCCCACTCCCAGGGGCAGGACATGAGTGCCCAAGCACCCTCCTGCCCACATACCTCCACAACTCGTGCACACCGGCGCACTGCCTCCAGTCCTGGAAGGCACACACAGGGCAAGCAAGGCCAGTAGGCACCGGTAGTCTCCTCCTCCATTTCCAGGAATTCATCCAACCCCCTTTAAAAACATCCAGACTGGTGGCCAACACAACATCTCACAGAAGTGAATGGCACTGGGGAAGAAGCCCTTCCTTTCTTCTGCCCTCAATCTCCCACCAATCAGCTTCGGGGTTGGGGGGGCATTTTTGGGTGCGAGCATTCCGGAAGAAGGAGAAAATGTCTCCTGATCCACATTCTCCACAACATAATCCTCTACATGTTCAGAATTATGTATATAATTCTTTCATGTTTATCCTTACCTTTTTTCTAAACTAAACAATCCCAGCTGTTGTAACCTTTCCTCATAGGAAAGCTGCTTCAGCCCTGATCACTTTAGTTGCCTTTCTCTGCCCTTCTTCCAATTCTACCATATCCCTTTTTAGGTGCACTAACCAGAACTGTACACAACTTTCTAAGTGCAGTCACAGCATAGGAATGTATAATGGGGATATGAACCTGGTGGTTTAATGTTGTTAGATTTTAATATGTTGTAAGCTTATGGCTAGAGGGGTGGCATATAAATTGGATAAACAAGTAAACAAATTTTGTATTCCATTCCTAATTATGCTTAGCATGGAGTGTGACTTTTACAAATTTATTATATTATATCCTGCCAATTTTTCTTTTAAAGAACTCAAAGTGGCTTACATCATTCTCCTCTTCCTCTTGCTCTCAATTTTATCCCCACAGCAACAGCCCTGTGAGGTAGGTTGGGCTGAGAGTCTGTGACTGGCCCAGTTCACCCAGCTGGCTCCATGACTGAGTGGGGACTAGAATCCAAATCACCTGAATCCCAGTCCCAGCGCTCTTTACCACTCCACTATACCACACCGGCTCTCTTTTTCATAGCAGCTGTGCACTGAAAATTTAATAGGGCTGTCCACCACCACCCCAAGATCACTTTCCTGGTCAGCACCTGAGCTCAGGCAGCATCACAGTTCAGCAGCACTAGGCAGATGCTGAGACCCCTATCCCAGGAACGGGCCTTACTGTCAACCTCAGGAACCTTCTGCCCCTGCTGATGCCCCTTCTCCTGGTTGCCACTTCCTGTTCACCTCCCCTTCTGTGCACATGTCTGTGCAAACAGAACATTCCACCCCACTTATGCTCTTCTTCTGTGCCGCAACAGGGAAGGGGCAAGTGATGGTGGCAAGGAAGAGGTGGGCCCATTCAGAGAAGTGGCCACCATGGAGAATCTCTTGCTTCGGGTTCCAGTCAGGAATCTGAACTGTACTTCTAAAGATTTAGCATAATCCAGCTTAAAAAAATCTGATACTTCCCAATGTGTTCCACTCCATGATTTTATCTCCAATTTTACTAGGAAGTTAAAGCACATCACATGAACAACTTCATGTGACATCTTTGCAGACAACTTTGCAGAATTGAATCCTGAGTTGTTTTAGGGGCACTATTTCTTTTCTTACATCAGTTTTCATATCATTCCTATTTTATACTTCCTTGAGTTGTTTCAAATGAGGAGTTGCTAGGTCATTCCCCTAATTCTTAGGCAATGAAAGGAACAAACAAATGGTGTGGCCACTGAAAGAATCAAGGGTTAGCAAATTTATAAACACATCTAATACCCTACAAATATTTTTTTAAAAATAGTCACATATAAGATAAAAATGTAAGCCTAGAATAAAAATGATTCCAACATGATTTTGATTCCACATGTGCTACCCAAACAAGAGCAGCTAAGACCGTTTTTAAACATAATGTCAAACGAATCCCTCCCGGAATAATAAAGTCAGCTTCTCTATGTCTTCTTTTCAGAGGTGCCTTTCAGAGGTCTTTGACAACTCCCAGCACCCTTGCACATGTTGGCTGGGGATAGTAGAAATCATAGTCAAACACATCCAGAGGGTGCTAGGTTAGAGAAGACTGATAAAACATGAAAATTAGAAATGTACTACTATTATGCAGGTACCAAAGTCATTGAATTGTACTGCTTCCATTTTTAATCTTAACATAATGAAATTTCCTTATTTTATCAGACCACTGGTCTGTGTAACTCAGTGTCACCCATCCTAGCAACGGCTCTCTGGGAACTCTGAAGGCTGACTTCCCCAAGCTGCTACCTGTGATCTTTTAAGCTTTAACTTTAAGCCTTAAATTATAGGTAAAGACACCAAGGGCTCCCCCATCAACCTAATTCCTTGTGAAGGGTAAGTGTAGGATGAAACTCCACTAGCAATGCTTCTAGACATACTCTTTAAAAAGATAGAAAAAGATCTGCTAGTCAATATACAGAAGTTATTCCAAAAAACTTCTCAGTTTTGCTCCTGACCGATTGATGGATGAAATGAAGGAAGTAAATGCACCAACCTTGGCAACTCTAGTGGGGAGTGACCCATGACACCTTTAGCACATCACAATACCTTGGCAGGTTGTGCAATGCTCCTGCCTTCAGCACTCAGTGGGAACATGGGAAGGGGTAAAGATGAACATCGACCACACACAATGGGTTAAAGCCTCCATTCCTACCTTTACAATCTAAGCCCAGTCGAACCCAGCAGAGCTCTCCAAGGCATCCTGCACCATGTCGAAGAGTTCTGGAGGGGACAGATGGCTGAGTGAGCTTGGCTACAAGCTGGGTCAGACCCTGGGCGAGGGGAGCTATTCCAAGGTGAGGGTAGCCACCTCTGCCAAGTACAAAGGCCCACTAGCCATCAAGGTGGTAGACCGACGCCGGGCACCCCCTGACTTCGTACACAAATTTCTCCCACGTGAGCTCTCCATCCTACGGGCAATTCGACATCCAAACATTGTACGTGTCTTTGAGTTCATTGAAGTCTGCAATGGGAAACTTTACATTGTAATGGAAGCTGCTTCCACCGACCTGCTCCAACTTGTACAACAGCTAGGAAAGCTCCCCTGCATCCCAGAAGCACGGGATATCTTTGCTCAGGTCGTAGCTGCTGTGCGCTATTTGCATGACCGGAATCTGGTGCACCGGGACCTCAAGTGCGAAAACGTGCTGCTCACTGCAGATAGCCGCCGAGCAAAGCTGACTGACTTTGGCTTTGGCAGGGAGTCGCGTGGGTACCCAGACCTGAGTACCACGTACTGTGGGTCAGCCGCCTATGCCTCCCCCGAGGTGCTTCTGGGCATTCCTTATGACCCCAAGAAGTATGACGTGTGGAGCCTGGGTGTAGTGCTTTACGTGATGGTTACTGGCTGCATGCCCTTCGACGACACGCACATACACAGTATGCCTCGCCGTCAGAAGAAGGGGGTCTTCTATCCAGAGGACCTCCCCCCTTTACCCGATCCCTGCAAATCCCTTATTGCCCAATTGCTTCAGTTCAGCCCTGCCTCCCGACCTGGAGTGGGGCAGGTGGCCAAACACAGCTGGCTGAAAGGGGGAATCCTAAACAAAGATGCCTCTTCCAGATAGTGCAGCTCTCAGACCAAACCAACACGACTGGCGCCTCAACCTGATGGAACTACAGTGGGGGTGAGACAGATGCCAAAGCAATGTTGACAAAGGCAGAGCCATGAAGCAGTCTGGGGTCAGGAGGAAGGGCAGCAGCCGTGCAGCAGCATTTGGAGACACGACTATCGGGTGCTCTGGGAGAAGGGCTTTGAAACAGCAAGAGGAAGCTGAAGGGGACCAGATTCAAGTGCTTTCGTGACAGACAAGTGGAGCAGGTAAATGAGGAACGGCACACATGGCACCCAGAATCACATGCAACTGGAACAGCAGTAATCGTGGCAGAAAAAAAGTGCCGCAACCCTTGCCCAAATGACTCAGGCTTCTTGGTGGAACCAGACGTTGTCAACAGGCAGGTGAGGCAGTGAGCTGCAAGTGCTGTCTGAAGTCTAATGCACAAATAAACCCAGAAGCTCCCACCTGGCAACCACTCTGTGCATTTCTTCCTTTCTAAATTGCTTTCCTTGCCTTTTATTAGGCATAGCTGAAAGCATGTCTCATGCTTAGCCTCATAATAACATTCATCCCCTGAGTTCCTTTAGTCTCAAAGGCAACAACGTCCTGATTTGGGAACGATTGATTTATATAACCATAACCTTTACTATTACCATTATTGGGAAGCGGTGGTGCGGCAGCTTAATGATGCTGGAACTGTTGGCCAGAAATGGTTGGCACACTAATGGTTCAAGCTCAGCCTCCACCAGACAGAATGAGCTCTTGCGCTCCTGTCATTCACCCCTAGCTCCTAGCCAACCGAGCAGCTTGAAAACATGTAATTAAGGTAGATAAATAGGTACCAGTTCAGTGGGAATGTAACAGCGCTTTGTGACTGTGGTTAGAAATGGAGATGAGCACCACCCCTTGTTAGCCACTGGCTAAGCAGAGTAAAATCTGAAGGGACTCCTTTACTTTAGTATTACTATTACATTACATATCTATACTGCCTGTAGCCAAAGCTCTCTGGACGGTTTACAACATTTAATCTCCCATCCAGATTTCAACCAGAACCGACCCTTCTTAGTTTCCAAGATTAGGCAGGATCAGGCACTTCAGGCTATACTGAACCTAACTGATTCATTGATTCATTTCTATATCATCTAGTAGCCAGAACTCTCTGAACAACAGTAAACAACAGAAACAGCAATGTAACAGAAGGGCTACAGCAACAGTGTGGAACCACTTTCAGCCCAGGGGCCAATTCCCATTTTGGAGAATTCTCGGGGGGACCTGGAGAGACTTGGATGGTTTAGAATCCAAATGTGGAGGCCAGAGTTTCACTAGTGGGCGGCACCAAAGGCAAACAGCAGGAGTGAAAGGGTAGAGCCAAAGAAGCAACCTAGTGTGGTCTATATAGGTAGTGTATCATGAGGTTATATTACCTCCTCATCTCTTGTTCAGTAATGATGAAATGCTGTAGCTGAGGTTGACTTGGGGCACCAACCCTGGGCCCTACAGCACTTTCTCTGCAAAGCCTCTACATCCCCACTTGGGCCCAGTTCCAGGCAGCCTGAAGCCCCAGAGTACTTCCCATAGATCCTGGAGATATACAGTGATATCTACATGTGCATCGTACATTTTTACAAACAGCTGGCTATCACAAGTGTTAGAAAGTGCTGCCATTTTGCCCCTGGGTTAGAAATATAAAAATGTGCACAGCACACATGCTAAAGGCCTTTAAATTAATATTTGTATTAAGAACATAGAAGATGTTTGCTTAACTGGTCTGGTTGTCTTATCTTCTCCATTTGGGAACTCATGCACTGCACCTAAGCTAAGGTGGTTGTTGTTGTTGTTGTTGTTGTTGTTACTATTACATTGCATTTATATCTCTTCCTTTTTTTCTTGCAAGGAACCCAAGGTAGCTTACTTAGTTCTGCACTCCATTTTTATCCCCAGAACAACCCTGTGAGGTAGGTTAGACTGTGAATGAGTGACTGGTCCAAACTGACCCAGTGAGTTTCATGGCCGAGTGGAGACTACGACCCAAATCTCACAGGTTCCCAAGCTAACTCTCTAACCAACATGCCACATGGGCTCTCCCAGTTGTTGGGGAATCTGGGCAGAAGGGCGCTGTTGCATTCATATCCTGCTTGTGAGATCCCATGGGCAGCTGGCTGGCCACTGTATGAACAGGATGGGCCCTTGGTCTGATCCAGCCCATCAGTTCTCCTTATTCTACCACCACTGTACAAAAGGGCACTTTCTTGTTTTCCAGCAGCCAAGACCAGAATGCATGTAGGCTGCAGAGTGACTCAGTTCAATCTCTCTAAAACTTTCTTTTCTCAAGCTGAAGGAAGCCTCCAAAACAGCTGGTCTCTCTCCTCCAACCAAGACGTTCTCACACGTGCCCTAGCTCTTCATTTAGGCCTTTCGTTGCAGCCAACCCAACCACAGTATCACAGCCCTGATCCACAGAGGCAAAGCAGAAGGGATTCTTCTCGTCGTCCTTGTGTAGATCAGCACCACCTTCTGCCCTCTGAACTTATTATACTACAACTCTCATAATCCACAGCCAGCATAACAGGTCCTCAAAAGGAATCCTTCCCATTTTCCTGCAGACCTTCATATATGGGGCATGAATTTCTCTCTCCAAAATGGTCTGTATTTGTTTTAAAGAGCCATTCTAATGTTAAAAAACAGGCAAAGGTTCCATCAATTAGTGAACAGTAAGCCCAGCATCCGGTTCTTATACTGTTTTCTAGTGACAAGTCCAACAATGAAGACAGCAAGACATTAGAAACAGTATTCTTCAGCAAAAGAATAAGAGGGCAGGAAATAGTATGCATCCTCATACTAAAGATGCTCATCATAAGGATTAGTTGCTCTGACCAGAAATTTGATGTCTTGATCCTTTTCAGCTCAAGTACACTCTAAGTGTTGCCTTTTACATATTGGCTAAAAATGGAAACACACCCCCAATTTCATAATATTTACATGTGCTAATTTATATGCATGGATGCAAATTTAGTAAAAAAAACTTTAATTTAAATTGAAATACAGTATACATTGTCATAGTGGGGGAGACTCACCAGGTGAGTTGTATACCTGCTGACCAGTATGCCAGTGCTGACCAGTATCCAGTGCTCATGGGCAACTTCAAGGGCCCTGCTTGCTCTTCTTATGCTGTGTTCTCTTTAAAATAGACTTTGAACAGCTCCTCAGTCTTTGGGAAGACGTTCAAGAAGAGGGCAGTCCTCTGTTAAATAGGCCACCAGGCCTCCCTTGCACGCAGACAGTCTTTTCTGTTTTGGTTCAGGACCCGTCAGACTAGGAGAACCAGCCGCTTTAGCAGCTAATTCAAGACCTCGTTTGGACACAGTTCCTGCAGACTCACATTGTGAGGCAAGTCTGTGGAGCGAGTCTTGTGCTGGGCTTGTGCGTGTTGATTGTTATCGCCATTGGCCTCTCACTCTTTCTGCCACAAGCGCCATGCCCTGGGCACACCTAGGAGGTGGGAGTCTTTTCTCACAAGGTGCTTTCTGGTTGGCCACCACCATGGCAACGGTGCCCAGGCATCCAATCAGAAGCATTGTTTCTGGGAAGCCTCAAGGCCTGCTGGACTGCAAAGGAAGGCAAAGGCAATGACGGTTCCTCGCTCAGCAGGGGCACTTCCAGAAGCCAAATTATGGCTCTGTTTCCCCGAATTTGCAGTTTGAACAGGAATGAGTGTCCCATCCCACAAATGGAGGGGAGAGGACTGATGGAGACACCCATCCCTGCTGTACCTGTTTGCCACTTTCTGAGCCACTTTGAGGGCCCATGGGTTGCAATGGGGGCCATAAATATGTAAATAAATATCTACAGAATGATTTCTCCTGTGAAGTATGTCGGACCCCATCAGCGGTGCAGTTGGAGTACTCATGATCCCTCACTCACAAAAGTTTGTGGGTTCCTTTTACAACTTCTTTGAGCTCCAGCTCCTTGCTTTCCAGCCATTATCCTGGATTTTTTAGAGATCTGGTGTTTTCCTAGGTGGCGTCATTACTCACTACAGAAGCCAGGTGTATTTTTATAATTCCATTCCACACCACAGTGTCACCTTGTGTTGCATAACAGAACATATAGAAACATAGAGACAGGCCATGAAAAAACCCTTCAGAAATGAAGCTTCCTGTGAAGGATGGCCTAATCTTCCAGCAGAGAAAGTGGAAGATTCCTCAGCAAAGCACTGGGTTATTTTGCCTCATGTAAAGCCGCACTTAGGCTTTTATCAAAAACATCTTGGTTTGCTTTGGCTTTCTTTGAACTGTCTTTGAAACTGGCTCATGATACTGCTGCATGCATGGTCTTTTCTGTTTTGGTTTTACTCTTTCTAAAAACACTTTGGGCTTTGTGTCAAATGGGGAACTGTATGGAAATATTGTTCATAAGTAAGCAAATAAATAACAAATAAATATTCTCCCTCCTGGCCAAATAGATCAGTCCAGATGAAAATCCCTGACTGGCTTCATGACACTATGGCAGGTTTGTGAAGTCACCACTGGGGAAAGAAGCCCGGATGTTTCTCTTCCCTGTCCTTCACATCCTGCACAATGTGCCTTCTTACTCTTATGGGATGTGGGTTGCTGCGTCATCTGAACCTGGGAAAAGGTGGGGAAGGGGTAGCTTCCAAAGCACCCCAGGATCCAAGGCTTCTTGTAGGGCTCTGGCATGGTCTGGGAGCCACCCTTCCACCGACTGGCCCATGCTTAGGGGTGGGAAAGGAAGCCACCATGGCTTGCCCTGCCCTGTGGTAGTGCAAATCCATCCTACAAACCACACTACCAGGGGTAATTATACTAAACCCCAGCATGCAACTGGCATACACAGAATGGTTCACAAGCTACTTTTGAAGCTCCCTGTGATCATGCAAACCAGGCTGCCATGTTGGGGTCAAAAAGGCATTACTGAATACCCAGATAACTTAGGCCCAGAGCATGAGGTCCTGTGTTAGGTTTCTCTTGTTCTTTAATGCCATTTCTGGTTAGTAGCCTTGACCGTGTCAATATATATAGCACGTAGACTAAATTTTCCATGGTTTGGACCTATCTGGGCTGATGGAGGTGGGGGAGTGGAGAAATCTCCCAGGGTCACCCCCAGCTACAAGGAATTCCATAGGGGATATGGACCCACTAAGGTCATGAAAACATTTTAAAGACATTCTGAAAATAACCTGCAATTACACTGTGCATTGTCCCAAATTGCTGATAGAAAAAATACATATGCATTAATGCCATCTTTCCAACCAATCATGCAAACAGGAAAAATCAGGGGCTTCGTAATGAAGAGAACTGCAAAGGCATAAGAGAATCAAAACCAATTTGGTCTCTATGCATTTGCAGAGTCTCTTTCTATAAATTCTCTCTGGCATATTTAGAGTGTGTGAAGGAGACAATGCAGGCACCTGAAAAAAGGAAGTACTTCCCCCGAGAAATCTTTCTTGCAATACATCTAAAAAAAATCCCATATTGTGTATTTACAAGCATGGACAGCCAGTGGAGTTTCATGATGATTAAAGCTGCTGATATGTCAAGCTTGATGTGTGTTATATGCACATCATCCTCCACATAAAGTCAATTAGATGTCCAAAAAATCCTTGTCCTTCAATAGTACATTAGTATTATTTGTGGCAGTAAAGCAGGCATATACCAAATGCAAACGTTTTCTCCAGATTTAGCACGTTCCAGTCATATATAGTTTGTCTCAACCTAAGGAAAAGAAATCCACACTAATAAGCTAAATGCTCAAAAAGCTGGGGCAGCTTTTTCATCTGCCTTCAGCAACAAAATGGCCTGAGCATTGCATCTGTTGCACATAGCAGGAAAGATGGGACATGTGGCTAATGTTTCAAGAGGATGTTCCCCCTTGAGAAGCTTGGGAAAGCAGCTGAGGGTTAAAAGGACAAGGAGACACATGAGGCTTAATACCCCACAGCAGTCTTCTGGAAGCAGATGGTAATCTCCAGAGGTCACTTGCTAATGGTATGAGAGTGCTGGAGCGGGTTAGGAAAGCAGCGAAGGAAACAAAACAAACAAAAACTCTTATCCCTACAAACGTTCAGATTTTGAAAATGTGTATTACAGCTCTTGTTTAAATGGAGGCAAGACTAGTCTTCCTGGTTCTCTGTTATCACACAGCTGACCGTAAGCTTTTCCCCACTCCTTCCCTTCCCTTTCCATCTCTTTTGCACCCCGAAGCAAAGTCCTTTTGGTCAGTTACACACAAGTCCTGCACTTCCAAAGAGTATTAACTAGTTGTGACTTACTTTTGTGAGATGCACAAAGGGCTGGATGCACAAAATGGCCACAGTTCAGTGCATGCTTAGCAAACAAACCATGGAAGACATTATTTCCTGTTCAGGTCTTTTCAAACCACTTTTTGGGCTGTTGCCCTTCCAAAGTGACATTCCAGCAGGAGGGAGAGTCAAGGTACAATGTAAAGAACAAATGTCCAGAACTGCTTTGTGAAGCTGTTAGGCTAACATAAGCTATGGGATCGGTCAAAGGCAGCCTCGGATAGGACGGTGCTGAAGGTGGGACAGGGCAAGGTAGAGTCTAATTGCAGGGATGCGTACATTTCTGCTCCAGGGGGCCACATGAGGTGCTGGGCAGTGACTCACCCCCCCACTCTCTCACGCTCATACACTCTGGTACAGGTATGCAGTCCCTTAGGCACATGAACATTCCCGAACACACATGCATACAAAGGCAGCAGAGAAATGGGGAAAGGAAGCTGCTTTCATGTCTCACCCACCCACCCCAGTGATCCAGCAAGCCCACAGTTTCCTTAGTGCTAATAGGGATGGTTGGGAGGGGGGCAGTAAGAATCTCTGCCTCCACCCACCAGTGTTCCTGATCAAGGTCACAGATTCTTTGCTAGCAGCAATGAAGGAACAGCATCCGTATCACTGGAAAGAGGGCAAAGTCAACGTCTCTTTGCGTATTCCTTTTGACCCTCATCAGAATTAGTATTTCCCTGCTAGTCATTTTTCTGCTGAAAGCCAGTGCGGTGTTGTGGTTTGAGTTTTGGATTAGGATCCAAGAAGTCTAGGTTCTAGTCCACACTCAGCCTGAAAGCTCACTTGGGTGACTTTGGGCCAGTTACTGACTCACAGCCCACCTCACAGGGTTGTTGTAAGGATAAGATGAAGAGGAGGAATAGGTTGATGTAAGCCACCTTGAGTTATTTGAAGGAAAGGATGTGGGATGTAAATACAATACATTTTAAAAAATCATGAAATAGCATTCAGGTTTGCGCAGAATGCCACCTTTGGCCACTGGTCAACCACAGATCCATGCCTTTAGATAGGAAGTTAGGATAAAAGCTTCCACAGTGGAGTGGCTAACTTCCGGGCAGGGGCTGGACTGTTTTAGCCACTCTCAGAGAAGAAACACAGCACTGGAAGCACATATTTATTTATTTTTAAAGTAGGGCAAACACTACCTATGGGAAAAGGGCTGAATGCCACTTGGCAGGGCTACAAGGAAGGGGGAATGGACTGGGCTGTGTGAAACAGCAGCACACTGCAACATTTTGTTGCATCTCATGCTTGTTGTGTAGCTAAAAGACTCAGTTACAATAGATGAACTTCTTTGCTCAAGTTGGGTTGGGTTTAACTGGCAAATCTGGGCAACAACAACAACAACCACAAAATGCCCAAATGAATAGTCTCATAAGTTAGCTGTTGTACACCAGAATTATAGTTTATTTCAAGCTGCTACTTTCACTATTGTTAGGCAAACAATAAAGAAATTATAATAGATGCCTTCCTCTGGACTTAATTTTGAACAGCCTAAAGATTTGCATACATTAGGCTTAACCAGGACTGTTTCATGTTTAGCTTCTATTTTGGCTCATGCAGGTTTTAGCGTGGAAAGGAAGAGACACTTGAAATGCGGATAAGCCTTCTGGCCTGTTGGGTAGCCTAGCGAGGAGGTCCCACCTCCCCGTGATATAGCCAATCAGAGCAGAGACCTGCTTTAAGCAAGATCTGTGACAATGCCTTGCAGACTACAGCCAGTTATTGGATCTGCCAGAAGGAATAAGCCTCATGAAATACAGTGGGTCCTACTTTTAAATAAAATACTTAAAAGCAGGCTGTAACAAGAATAACTCCATTCTGTTACAACTAATATAATATTTATTTATTTATTAAAAAATTTCTATGCCGCCCCATTCGCCGAAGCCTCGGGGCGGCTTACAAAATCAGTAAAAATGCAAGGTGTTTCCAAGTCTCCCTTCCCGCTCATGGAGACAGGTAGGATTAGATGATGCAAAATGTTCTAAAGAAGAAGGAATATGTTTAAAGAAACCTCTCCATGTGCCATGGAAATCATGCTGACAATCAGCCCCCATGTTAATTTCATCCTCAGAGCTTCTTGCTTCCAGGCCCTCAGCATGGACATGCCTGCTTTCCCCACTGTTGTTACTTAGACATGGCAACTATCTTTGGACTTTTCTCACAGGTCTTCTGCACCACCCTAATAGGCAGTGGATCCTGCCAGAGTAATCATAAAATAATCTCAGCTCAGCATTGGGTGGGAATCTTGTGCTATCAGACAATGGGCTGGTCCACATGGCATGATTAAACCACAGTGTCTTCTTGTGCAAGATGGTTTGTTGTGCTGTCTGAACTTTGTCGTGGTATCTTTGCTTTCCAGAAACCAAGATGAGTAATCATAGTCTGTTCTATGGTTTCCATGCTGCACATGGTTTCTCTAATTATCCTAAGCTGGTATTATGGTTTCCATGATCCTGGTATGCAGCTACCACAAGAGGCCTCTGGAAGGAGCAACAGCTGCTGACCAAGGTGTTCCAGCCATCCAACATGGGACTGAATTTTGGGAGTGGCGGTTGATGGGATATGTGCCAATGGTGGGAAGACTAGGCAAGGAGGGTGGAAACCATGCCAACATAGAAACCACTTAATTGTCTGTTAGGCACATCTAGGCAAAAAAACCCCTCACACCATGGAGACCAGACAGGGTTGCTTATCATGGCATAAGAACTCAGCCAATATCTTTTAAGAGCTACGCAGGATGTGCTGAAACATCATTGCTCTGGAGGGAAACACTAATTATTCAAACAGATCAAGCAGGTGTGGAAGACTTTTGACGTGGCACAAACCCAACATAACCTGAAATGAGTTTCGTACCACCAATATTGATGCCAGTTGCATATGTTTCTGCCACATCACTGACTCCTGCTGAATAAATTATTTTCTTTATCAAGCAGGAAGTAATTCCCTAATCCTTGCAGCTCCTTGAGGTTCCCAATAGTGGTGGAATATTCCTTGATGTCATAACAAATGCTGACAGGTGTTGATAATCATAGCAACAGCAAACAGCAGACATTTGAATGACTGATGCTTAAAACAAAACAATTGTAGAGTTAATGTAGTAAAATATCAACAAACCAGAAAGAAATCCCACTATTAGGGTTTGCTGCAACAAACCTTAAATAAGCAAACCTCTTCTGTTGTAATTAAATCATTAAAAATATAATTAAATACTAAAATGCCATAGAAAGGGCTAAAAAACACCCCAAAGTACTTAAAATAAAAAGCAGAGCTCAAAACAGACCTTGACAGTGCCTTCTTGGTCTGCAGTCAACAATTCCATATTTTCAACAAGTGACAAAATGGAGAGGCAAAGACAATTTCCTGTATATGGGACCAGTACTGAAATCCTCTGTTAGTGGTTTTTAGGCAATGCAAAGTTTTCTAAACAGGATAGAGTAATTGTAAATCAGCCAAAATCGTTACTTTGCCTTCCTGAAAATATGGCAGTCAAGCAAGCTTATTGATCCCAAGTTTATCCCTTTTAGGCCATCACTTGACTTGTTATGCTTACAAGAAACTTGGCTCATAGATATTAATGATATTTATATGCAAAGCTTTGAAATAGCTGTGCTGCCAACCCTCAAGATATGTAAATATGGCTGTGGAAGTGGAGGTCTGGCTCTTCTCCTCTCTGCAGATATACAGCTGGATAGACAGGATTTAGACTAAGAAATAATGGATACATTCCGATGGCCCTAGCCAATGTTTCTAGAGTTAGCTCAATTATTTCCTGGAATGTATATGTCCCTTCTAACCCTATAAATCAATTTGATAAACAAATCTGGTGGGGCTTGGAATGAGCGCTGCAACATATTGAGGAACCATTCCCAAGGACAGATGTTGTGCCATATGGGGATTTTAATGCTCATATTGGTGAAAATAATGAACAGATGAGTGAGGTTATGGTACTAGGAGAGGATAATGTCAAGTCATTCAGACAGATGTTCACAGGATATGTCCATCAATAAAAATGGGCCAATAACTCTATTTTGTTGTGAATCAGTGCCAGCTCTGATACATAAATGGAGGCTTTGGACAGGACCTGTGACAGCCACGTCACTTATTTAACCCACAACAGTGGCAGTGTGGATGACGATATCTTTGTGTCACCAAACATCTGTCTAAAAGTGCGGTCCTTTCATGTAGAGGTGCAGGCAGATGGTGATCACCTTTCATTGGTGAATAGTAGGAAGTTCAGTAAAGCATCTGCTATTTTGCATCCTGCACAAGGTGCTTACATGGGAGAAAGGTGGTTTAGGTGGTTGCTACCTGTGGCAGATGAAATAAGTCAAATTCTGGAGAACCCAGCTAGGATGGAGGTTAAGGTGAACTGAGCATCTTTGAGCACCATGTTGCAAACATATTTTCTTCCTGTCAGCTTTTTCACTGTACAGCATGGCACTGTACACCCAGGCACAGTGATCAGGACCCCAAGAGTGTCGACGATCTTGGCCTTGCTTTCCAGTGAACCGTGCTTACGCCCAATGATCTTTTCTAGTTTCTTCTTTGCTGTCCTTCCAAGTCTCCGGCTTCTACGAATTTCTTGGTTACAGTCTCCATTGGATGACTGAGCCTAGGTATGTAAAGTCTTTCACAATTTCCGTTTCTTCCCCGTTAACTGTAAAGTTGTGCAGTGCTTTTGCAGACATGCTTTTTGCTTCACATTCAGCTGCGGTCCTGCTTTTGTATATATTTCTGTCACTTTCATCAGCAGTCATTTCAGTTCACTGCGGCTTTCTGCCTGCAATATGGCATCATCTGCCCATCTTAAATTACTGATGTAGCTTTTGCCAATTTTCACTCCTCCTTCCTCTGATCCTAATTTACCTTTCTTTATTATATGTTCTGCATACAGAGTGACCAGATGGGGAGATAAAATGCACCCTTGTCTGAGCTTCTGCCTGTAGAATACCACTCTGCTTCTCAATATTCTGTCGTAACAGTAGCCTTTTGACCACAATATATGTTATACATCAATACAAAGCTAGATCTTTAAGGACAAATAAACCTGATGCTCACATAGGACATTATTAATACAGCAAGACCTCTTGAAACAGAAATAGAAGAACCCTGTTAGCACAGTTTGGAATTTTTTTTTAGTGAGAATAGAAAATATTTTTGGGATCTTGTAGCACATTGTCTTAAACAAACCAAACCAGTTCCAATGGTAAAATGGACTCTGTACTTTGAAAATATTTACAAAAGTAAATCTGAAGAAAGTCGAGCTGAAAGGTATGAAACAACAGATAAGCTGGCCTGCAAATGCAACATTTATCAGAACTATTTCTTGAATTATTATTTTATTTGTCATGTATTTATTTCAATTTTCTAATTCAAAAATATGTAAATGGACCACTGAAAAAGCTAGATACTCTGTTTGTAGATTTGTCATCTGCTTTTGATTCCTTAAACTGTTGGTATCTGTGGAAAAAAATAGGTGTGATTTTAATAGATAAGTGCTTCTTATTTCTCATACAACAGTTTTATTCCAAGTTGGATATTAGAACCCAAATCAGTATAGCAGGTTTCCTTTTGGACCCCATACCCATGGCAAAGAGAGTCAAACAGAACTGCATTTTGGCACCTCTTCAATCTAATCTTTATATAAATGATATAACTCACTATATAATGCTATAGACTGATATAACTTTCCTTCCCCTTGTTTTTCCCCTACTGCCATGCAGAAGATCTGGCTCTTGTCTCCCTGGCTCAAATGGGCATGAGTAGACTGATTACTAAATTTGAAACTTACCTAAAGGAAGAAGGTTTATCTATTCATTATTGCCAGACTAATGTCCTTGCATTGTTAAGAGGCACAAATAGCATAAATGGCATTAGATGGGCAAACCGCAGAACAGTGTCGCTCCTTTAAATATTCAGGGCTTCACTTTTCTGAAAATGCTTTACGGCCTACTCATCTGGCAGCAATTATGTTATCAGCAGTCTATTCACTGGGGCCCATGAAGAAGCCTTATTACTCCGAGGGGTGCCATCTAGTTGAAGCAATGCTAAAAGTCTTTGTGGCTAAGATTGTGTCATATCCCCGACTTGGAGCAGAATGTTTGGAGTGGCTATGGGAGAAATGAATGTCATTTAATTCCAAAGAAGTTCCTGTATTTGCTTCTGGCCCTAGCAAATAGTACACCAATGCACTGCTTATGGAGGGAAACAAGTCTCCCTTCTTTAAAAGCAGGCATTCATGCAGCCATAGCACTGTATTGGAAAAAGCCAATCAGGACGTCAGGTCACCATTTAGGGGGGAAAAAAATTCTGGACCGACAGGGCAGGGAATGCTAGTTGAAAGCCTGTGGGTACTTGATGTTGAGTTACTTGTTATGTACAGTTCAGGATGCATCTGCTTGGAAGATCCAGGATAGAATTTTTGCTGAAGTCAGTAAAGGAGACTATGAATATATAAAGAACTGTAAGACTTTCATATTTGGTATGCTAACAGTGAATTACATGAAAGCACTACTTATTTCAAGAATTGACTTTTTCCCCGTTAGGCTTGCTTTCACCCAGCTCAGATTCCAGTTGATGCCCACAGAATATTTGGCTGGCAGATTTTTCATTATGCCAGCAAAAGATTGTTTCTGTATATGTGGATGAGGCCGACTGAATATTTTTTTATTTCTATTCTATTATATAAATCACACGAGATCAATTTTATCATTCCTTTTCAGGCTGCATCAAAATGTCTAATCTGAGCAGATGGCTATTATTATTACTGCTGCTGCTGCTATCACTGTTACTACTGCATTTATCTTCCTTCCTCTTGCATGGTGGATTACAAGGAGTTCCTCCTGTCCATTTTATCCTCACAACAACAACCCTGTGGAGTAGGTTGGACTGAGAGTCTATGACTGGTCCAAAGTCGCCCAGTTGGCTCCACCAGAACCCAGATTTCCTGAGTCCCAGTCCTGCATTCTTAACCGCTACACCTCACTGGCTCTCATCTCTGTGCTAGCAGAAACAGATGAATGTGTCAGCTATAGAGTGGCCCCATTTGTGAAATAAAGATAAAAACAGCCTATCTGAATAACATCAGTGATAAAAATGGGATGGGGGTGTTCTGTTTGTCCTGCTGAATTGTATACACAAGTATAGATTTTACCATTTTTACAACACGTTCCTATCATCTACAAATACTTTTTTATCTGTTTATATTGCGGTGGCCATGGACTACTAAAGAAGTGGTGGCACTAAAGAAGCTGTGCCTCCAGTTGTAGCGATCACCAAGGTTCAGGAGTGGCGTAAAATTTCCGACCACAGTGCGGAGGATACGGCACTGTAGAAGTCGGCTGGGAAATGTGCTAGGAGCAGCACCGTTAAAGCAGGACGAGTGCCAAGGCCAGCAGGACACGAAGGTGGGCAATGCTGAACACTGTCATTGTGAAAAGATGAATGAATTCCAGTGGAAGGGGGCATATAGCTGCCTATTTGTTAAAATCTGCTGGGTAGAAGGATTGTTGCTCAGGAACTCTGGCTGTTAGGAACTAGACAATAGAAGCTGACGGGTTGTTGTCATTCTATCTTTCCAGTGAAGACGCTTTCAAGTTCACACCATATCCTAAGAAAGAGTTAAACCTGGGGATTGTAACGCACAAGAACATGGACATATCTGATTACCGAACAGCGGTTTTCCCACAATTCAGTGTCCTCTTTTCAGCGGTTCGGAGCCTAAAAGAAAGAACTCGAGTTTATCAGTCATGATGGAAAACTCTGTAACAAAGTCTTATACAGTTCAAGAGCATTTAACTATTTTTCAGGGGTTTTCAATGCATCGTTTTCATTTGTAGGGTTAGAAAGGTTGGAGCCAGCAACAACAACAAAAGTGGTTTAATTTTAGACTAGTGAAATGTGTATTCCAAGATAGAGCAAAATCGGTTATAGGAAGGCAACCTGGAAAAATAGGCTTTTTAGGCTACCATGTTTAGCTACTGCCTGCAACACTGGCTGGATAGTTCATCTTGCCTTTGTATTAGAAGGGGTCACTCATCTATGGATCAATCTCCATTTATATCCCAACTTTTCTTCAAGGAGTTCAAGGCAGCTTATGTGTCCCACTCCAGGTTATCCATACAACCACCCAGATTAGGCTGACAGAGAATGACTGGCCCAAGGTCTCCTCCCAGTGAATTTCATGGTACATGGAAATTTGAAGCTGACTCTCCCCACCTATCTGGTTCTCTAACCCAGAGCATCCCAAGGCCTTAACTGTGGCCCCTGTGACCTCTTTTTGCCCCTGAATCTGCCCCCCCCCCCCAGCCAATTTACTACTTCTGTGGCCCCACACCTATGGCAAAAGGACCAGGCCCTGTTTCCTTCATCTTGTTGACATCCATTTGAGAAGATGCTCTAGGGGAGAGAGAGCTCTGTGGGCCAAATCCTCACCCATCCCCTGTACATTTTGCATAAGGGGGCAGATCTGGTTCTTCAAAGCCCCACCCATGCTAGGGGTCTGATTCAGGCTGGGATGAACCAGAGTGTGCCACAACTATACTAGATTAATGGGAAAGTAGCTGCTAGATATGAATTTAAAAGAATGTTTGTTTTGGTATTATGCCTCCTGCCCTGAGAGGTGGTGCACTGTCGGAGCTTGCTTTTAACCTGTTCTAACCATCACACCACACTGGCTCTCGGGGGACCTTACTGTGGATAGGACTGTAGGCACCATAAAAGACTGTTATGGAGACTCTTGGGGGAGGTGGCGATAAACTGGAAAGCAACCTGATTTGTACAACACGACCACCCACACTAGAGACATTCAAGGCGAAACTGGACAGCCATCTGAGTGGGATGGCATAAACTGGTGTCCTGCATCAGGAAGGGGGTTGGACCCGGTGGCCTTCTTGGCCCCTTCCAACTTCGCTATTCTATGATTCTATGGTTTGCTGTGGTTTGTCATGTCATGTGAACTCAGGCAGCAGGGGTGTTTGAAGGTTAGAGAGCCCAAAGTGGGCTAACCCTCAAACAATCCTTGCTGCCCGGGTTTGCACAACACAGAAAGACATGCCTGCAGCTGTCCAGCACTGTGCAGGCCCCAGTGATTAAAGTAAGGGACTGTCATGTCACGCAATCTCCATCAACATGTTCTAACGTCACTCAAAAGCCACAGGGGAACGTAAGATGACGTCTAGTGGCCAAGAGGTGCAGCTCACCCCTTCTTCCCATCCCAAATAGCAGAATGACCCTACCAACCCTTGCACAAATTCGCTTCCAAGTGAGCGTAGATAGAGCTGGAACGCATGCACTAGAGGCACGCGTGTGTTATGCTTAATTTGCATACTTTATCCAGATTGTGGAAGTCTGCTTCTCTTCATACGTGATTCGATTTACCATGGCGTAGTTTTCCCTTTTTATTACATGGCTTTTTATGTCATAAAAATGTAATTCTCGGAGGTTGCAGAAAAGATTCCATGCAAAGAAAATGCTGCAAAGGAGAAAAGTGTGAGTAATGGGAATAGGTATTTGAGCTGCGTTACGAAGACCCAATCGACAGCAGTGAGTCAGAATCCACAGCGATGACAGAAGCAAAATCACTGAAAAGTTGAGCACTGGCTCTTAGCCAAGAGACATATATTCCTGATGCCTGCAATTTCCGCCTAGCAAAAATAGCTTAGCAATGCAGACAGCCCAAACCAGATGTGACAGCATCTTCTTTGATTAGTTCAGTTTCAAGTGTGTTGGTGGGGGGAGTCCTTAGATGACATGAGTAGTGGGTTGGGGTGGGGTTAAGAATCACTGACTTCTAGGGCTATATGTGGCATTTGTTCCAAGCCCAGAGAAAGGCGGGTCTCGTACTCAAGCCACCCAATCTGTGCTTGCCCGGAATGAAGGCCCACTGTGTTCAGGTAAGGACTGCAACCCTAAGCTGCCTTCCTAATTTCAGTCTGATGAGCATCTCACAAAAATCCTGTTGCTTCAAGCAGAACTGTGGCTATGGCTGGACCTGAAAGGGATGCCCAGGGCTCCTCACATGGTCATCCAGAGGGTGCCAAGTGATGGAGACAATCATTATCTGGCCCCAACTTTTGGGCCGGCAAGGGTATGATGCACAAAGTCACTGCAGCACTTCCTTCCTACAACATTTTATAGTCAGAGCTGTCCAGATCTAGTGACAGATGCTTACGTTATTATTTTTACTTCAGAAAGCCATTGTACTTCACTCTAACAATGGAGGCACTTCTTCCCAAATAAACGGAGGCTCCTCCTCTTCCTGGAGGCGGTGTGATGGACGAAAGGTGGGTGAGGCTCTCTAGGAGCCGTGAGCTGGCTGCAGCTTCAGAGCCTGAGATGGCTTCTTCTGTGCCAAAGCTACATCTGAAAAGCATTTGCTATCCAGCGCAGTCATGCATCATTCAACAAATATTTCCTACTGTAGGTGCTCGCATCACAAGCATTACTGATGAACATGGATGGCCTTTGCAGAAGTCAGAAGAGTATTACTTGGATTGGATGGAAAAGAAGTTTTTCCTCTAGACCAGGGACTGCAGATCAGTGCAAGAGCAGAGGATCAGCACATTCTGGCAAAAGGAGAGTTCAGCAACTTTCCCAGCACACTGAATTGTGGGAACTCTTGCTTTACCAGGGAAGAAGCTTGCTATTTTTAACATTTTTATTATACAGTTTGTCACAAGCTGTCTCGGGAGACTATCAACAATCTGTTTCAAACAAAAATTCAACCCCAAACATTTCTCCACTCGCGATGTAGAACATCTGGAGCAAAGGAGCCAGAGTGCTTCCAAGAGATGCCGAGCCATGGGGGTGACTGTTCATTTCTTGCTTCTGCCTTTCATGTCCACTCTGTATATGTAAAATGGGGCATTTAACAGAGCTGTGGGACTGCTCCTTATATTTTGTATATATTTTCTTTAGAGGGAAGGAGGGACACCAATCGTCTGCCACCGGGTGGGGTTCCGGCCCATTCTATACAGTGCTATCCCAACCATTTGCACATCATTTCTCCAAAGATAAGGTATACATTGTGGGAGGTGGAAAGAGGCCAACACAAATCAGCAAGCCAAGATGTTTACACAAACATGAAAACTGTAAAACCCTAGAAAGGCACATGCGCTGCTCTTTCTGCTGGAGCTATTAGTTACCTGCTACTGTAGTTTATTGCACTTGAGCCTTTGGAGAAATGCAAAAGATACTAAATAATATCTCCAGAAATAGCCCTCCAAGCATTCTAAAGTACTCAGTAGCCCAAGTTCTTCGGGCAGTGTTAAATACATTAAAAACATAACAGTAGACACTCTAAATCACTGAACTAAAACAAAAGGTAATAAAACCAAGATAAGATCAACAGCGAAGAATATCAACATTATAACACATGATACCAAAGTGAAATCATCCGCAGCAAAAGTGCAGTGATCTAAAAGAATAAAGATCACTATTGATTCTTTACCTAAGAGAAGAAAAAAATTTTCACCTAGCTATGACATAGGCACCAAGTAAGCTTCTCTGGAGAAAGCATTGAATAGGCAGAATGCAACCACTGAAAATATGTATTCATTTATCTATTACCTTTTTATATTATCCAATAGTCAAGCTTTCTGGACAGTTCAGAAGAATGTAAAACCATTGAGATCAAAATGCAGCATAAAACACAGAGTAAAATTTTGAATAGTTAAAACAGCATACAAGTGAGAACTGGAGGAGAACCTGGCAGCAATACAAAGACTGAAAATACAGTACAGAATTTAGAACAGTGTGAAACTAACATTCCGGGGAAGATTCCTGGGAAAACAAGGTCTGACATCAAAAAGCGTACAATGCAGGAGCCCAACGAGCCTTCCTAGAAAGTGACTTCTATAGCTGGGGTACCACGAGGGAACAAGTCCTCTTCCTGACTTCCCTTGGCAGGTTCTTCCCCAGAAGGACCACTGAAGATGATCTTAGGGCCTGGGCAGGTACATACTGGAGGAGATGATCCTTCTGGAAACTTGACCTCAAGCTGTTTAGGGCTTTGAATGCTGATACCAGCACTCAGTGGCTGTGAAAGTTGGACCATAAGGAAGGCTGAGCGCCGAAGAACTGAGGTCTTTGAACTGTGGTGCTGGAGGAGACTCCTGCAAGTCCCTTGGACTGTAAGGCGATCAAACCAGTCAATCTTAGAGGAGATCAACCCTGACTGCTCTTTAGAAGGCCAGATCCTGAAGATGAAACTCAAATACTTTGGCCACCTGATGAGAAGGAAGGACTCCCTGGAGAAGAGCCTAATGCTGGGAAGAATTGACAGCAAAAGAAGAAGGGGAAGGCAGAGGATGAGGTGGCTAGATGGAGTCACTGAAGCAGTTGGTGGGAGCTTAAGTGGACTCCGGGGGATGGTGGAGGACAGGATGGCCTGGAGGAATGTTGTCCATGGGGTCGTGATGGGTCAGATACGACTTCGCGACTAATAACAATAACACCCGCACTCTGAATTGGGCCTAGACATGGACTAGCACTAGTGCAGATGGCAAAACACTGACCTAATAGGATCACATCGGCCAGTCCCTGTGAACAACTTTGCTGCCCCGTTTTGGATCAGCTGAATTTTCCTGACTTTCAAAGGCAGCCCTGCATCCAGTGCATGGAAGTAGTCCAACCAAGAGGTTACCAGAGCACGGATGGCTGTTGCCCTGCCAAATAAGGCACCGTTGTTGTATCAGTCTCAACAGATGAATGGTGCTCCATGCCACTGAGTCCACTTGTGCCTCTAGCGACACTGCTGGCAATCCAGAAGCACCCCCAGACTATGAACCTGATCCTGTAGGAAAAGTGTGATGCCCTCCAGAACTGGTTGGATATCACTCATCCAGGAACATGAGGCTTCCACTAAGAGAACCTCCATCTTATCTGCACTGAGTCTTGGTCCACTGAGCCCCTCATCCAGTCTGCCCCACATCCAGACGGATTCTGAACAGCCCCTGCCTCACCTGGGTTTCATGAAAGGAGAAAGAGAGCTGAGGGTCACCAACTTAGCCAAGCCCCCTCCACCCACACCCCTGCATAGCCTCCCCCTCAGGGGATGAAACTGAGCCTGGGAGAACCTCAGAGCAACCCCCCCCCTCCTTTGTAGGCACCCACCTCGCCTCATTTGGCAGGGGCACCTGGAAGAGGGCCTTAGAGTCCAGGTGAGTCAATAATGGAGGAGACACAGCTTCGGGTAGCCTGAAAAATCATTTTTCTAATCTGCTGCTGTTTTATTCAGCTCTACTTTAGCCTCAACCACTTCTGTTCCAGTTCTGTTGCATCCTTTTATCCTACATTGCCTCCATCTTCATGGAGCAGGGGCTGCTTGTGACACTGGGCCACCCATCTCGTTTATTCTGCGGTCTAGTGCCCAGGGTCTCCCATCAATCCTGGTCCAAAGGAGCAGCTCATGGCATTCTGCCTATGCGGTCACAATGGCCTCCCTTGAGCCACACCCATCCTAGCAGAGGGCATCCGGAGATCAGGTCTGAGCTTATTTCCATAGGGTGCACAGCACAGTAGAAGGGATGTGACATGCTGACACACTGCTTTTCAGGCCAGGATTGTGGAGTTCTCTTCTAACCATCCTACTGCCTTCTCTTTCCAACCTTGAGACTATCTAATTTCTTTCAGACCTGATGCCTATCTGTCTGAAATGCAACATAGTTTATTTATTTAGCTTCTATACCACCCAACAGCCAAAGCTCTCTGGGTAGTTTAGAAGAACCCATTAAAACACAGTCTAAAATACATCACAATAGAAAAAACATTAATAGAGGAATCACATTTGTCAAGGTTAGGCACGGTCAGGCAATGGCTGGAGGCAGAACCGGCAATGGCCTGCTACCAAGCCCCACTGCAGTTGCTGCTCCTTTTCTCCGTTGTGGCTGATCACTTGCCCGCCTCTCACGACGGTGGGGAGGAGGAGCAGGAGATGTCCGGGCCTGCAAGCTCCCTGTCTCCTGGCCTGTCAATTAAGCAGCCGGGAGCCATGGTGGGCCAGATGGACCAGCTGTGTCAGTGGTGGCAAGAAACTAGACTTGCTGAGGGAGGGGGCCTGTTGAGGGTGTGCTATCCAAGGGCTCTCCAAAACCTGAATACAGCACTCCAGAGGGTGATTTCAGATGGGCCTTTTCTTGTGCCAGCCCCCACCCACCACTCATGGAATTTTATGGGAGGTCCAGTCGTCATCCTTGCTTGCTTACTTTCTCACCACTGTTCCTCTATTTTTTCCCTACTGTGGAAAGTCGGATAAGGAGAAAAGGTAGAGTAACCGCGCAATGTCTGTGGACCAGGAGCAGCACTCTGAGAAGTTTGCATGACACAATTGCCCTACCTCATTCACAAAATTTATTGGGGTGTGGGGCAGGTCCCACTTGTTTCCCTGAATTTATATCCCTCCTGTTTCCCCAACATGTCTTTCCTTACCAGAAAAAAATGTTAAGAAAGATGATGGAATAGCTGCACAATGATCAGCAGAATGAGGAGTCCTCAGTCCAGAAGCAGCTCTGTCCACGTGCCCCAGGGCAGCTTAGGTGCTCTTCCCGTTACGACTGGGAAGCCCTTGTGGAGCAGTTATAGTGTTGAAATGGAATGGCAGAGACTCAGGTTCAATTTCCCCCTCAGCCATGTAGCTCAGAGTGGCTTTGGTCCATTTCTCACCACAACCTACCTAGTGGGATTATCATTAAGAAGGGTAGGAAGAAGGGTAGGAAGAATCACATGCCATGGAAGAAAGATGGGAAAGAAATGTAATTGTAAAGAAAGAAATCCAAGGAGATCTGCCTGGCACATCAAGCCCAGCAAGGGGTGCGGACCCAAACTGAAAGGCAGCCGGTCCTGAACTTGGCTGTAAATATGCAGCTTCTGCCACAGGTCCCACCCACTGCAGTGGCAACAGAATGGCAAGTGGAGGGACTGTGTCATTTGCCGCTGCTCAGTTCTCCTCCTCCTGGGACACCTGAAAAGCTCTGGCTGCAAGGGGAATCTGCCCAGCATGTGCTGTTGGCCAGCTTACATCATGGGAATGCAAAAATCTAAACATGGTTCTTAGCTGAGAGGCAGCAGTACCAACTGGGTCAGCTTGGGGACGCTCTGGTGCAAACGAGGCCGAATCTACATCCATAAAGAACTGTAGCACATCCACGCAATGTGGACTTTACCTGTTCCAAACCTCTGAGCCAGCCCATTCAACCACATGGCTGCATCTACTGCATACCAACTGCCTGGCAGAACGATACAAAAGAAGAGTATTTCTCCAGCAGGGGAAAGGGCAGTCTGGCCATCACTATGGGCCCACCAAGAAGGGATTTTATGGTGTTGCAGCACAGCTCAGGACTTCATACTGGTTTCTTGCTTACCTCAATGTTCCTGCTTAGAGAAGAAAAGTTCTCTTGTGTCGCTTCTTTTGCCAAAGGTGTAGTCAGGTACCTGCTACAGACCAAGGCACTGTAGCATCCTCTCTCGTAAATAGGAACAGAATGCACATGGATCCTGGAATATCTGCACTAAATTCAAAGGGTCTGCTCACCTTATCAGAAGCACTTGGAATGTCAATAAGGTCAGTAATACGGACCATAATGCACATGCGCAAAAGCCAACTCTTAAAATGGAAAATTAAAAACAGAGCAAAATGGCATGTGCTTAATGAGATGCAGATGGAAGAAGAACAAAGCAACCCTTGAGGAAGACTTACTACCCTGGAGTTCATACTCAATGCAGAACCAGATACACAGTTTACTCATCAGTTGGTGCAGAGATGAGCCACTGCAGGGAAAGAGGGAAAAAGCTCTCCCCTTTTCCTGCAGAGCAGAAATATGTTATGCCTCCTCTCCCCCTTTTCCTACTGCCAAGTTTCACGACACTCCCCAAATGCTAGAAGGCACCATAATGGAGCCGCACACCAAACGAAAGAAGAACCGAGGCACATGCTGGTGTGCCGTAGCCGATCTGCAAGACTTGCCTCTGATGACTTCCAGAACACACACGCCGGCTTTTCCCTGTGGACTCGCAGAGGCTAGCTGAGGTCAGTGGGCAAAAAGCAGGGAGCTCTGCTCCCGTTCGCCACATTCTCTCCGAAGGAGGGGATGAGAGTGGGCTGCAACGTTCCCCAGTGATCCATCCTTTTTCCCAGCCCTTTGCATTCCATGCTCACAAGCTCAACGGAAAAGAGAACAGAGAGATCAAACATGCAAACTCCGAAGATTTCCAGCTTGCTTCCATGCATTCCACACAGGAAGCACCAAGTACAGATGCCGCACACGGCTGCTCAAGTGGCAACGTCGGCATTGTGGTCTGGCCCCGTGGGCACGCTTAGACGTTCTCTGGAACGACAGCAGCGGGACTGCTGGAGACTGAAGCAAGGGGATAGGACTGGAGGGAAGCTGCCTTTCCCATCCTGCCCTTCTCCTCCTGTAGTAGGCTTCTTTCCCAAGGAGAAAACCATGGGCACAGGAAGGCTGACTTGAGATCCATTCATTTTTTATATACCACCCCTTGCCATAGGCTCTGAGCCCATGCAAGAAACGGAGTAGTTTTCATTGCTGGCCTCCTAAAATTTATTTCATCTAGACATGCTTAAAGTGAAAACTGCCTTTTTTGTACCTCAGACATGGAGGAATAATTATATGAACACAGAACATTAATATTATTCTACAGACGGTTCTGTGTGCATATATAACCAGCTGAACCATTCAGTTTGAATGAGGAAAATGAATTTATCAGACTTGTGTGTACCATCTTGCTGTCAATAAGGCTTTGCGCATACTGAGTAACCCTTTTGTCCTTTGGGTGAAAAAGGTATGTAATGTTAATGCAGTGGGCCTGAAGCGCTGGAGAGGGGAAGTTCCTTTGATGTCTGTCTGCAGAAACAAGTGAGAAATAAATCATAGAATCATAGTAGAGTTGGAAGGGACCAACCCGCTGCTCAGTGCAGGACTCCGAGTTAAGCCATCCATTGCAGCTGCCACATCTTGCTCCTGTCTGGCGGGTGCTCTCCTGAGTTTGCTCAGCAGCAGAGCAGGCAGGCAACAAAATGGCACGGTGCCTGCACCCCTACACAGGGCTCCAGCCCATGTCCACTTCCAGGATATCCCACTCTATTTCCCCTTTCCTCTCACCCCAATTTCCTGGCTTGTGTTCTTTGCTCATAAGAACAGTGCTGCTGCATCAGACCAAATGCCTCTTGCTTTTAGCATCCTGTTCCCCACAGGGACAAACCAGATGCCTTTAGGAAGCCCACAAGCAGGAAATGGGAGCCAGAGCACTCTCTTGCTCATATCTGCCTGCCACCAGGTACTATACAGACATAATAGTGCCTCTGAGCCTGATGGTGATAGATAACCATGAAGACTGGTGGCCACTGATATTCATTCTCCATGAATTTGCCCAATCCCTTTTTAAAGCCATCAAAGTTGGTGGATTCCATTTTTAAACTATGCGCTTGTGAACAAGTGCTTCCTTTTGTCTGCCCCAATATCTCATGCTTCAATTTCAGTAGGCACCACTGGTTCTAGTCTCTGCTTTCCCCCAAAGCCATAGAAATATAGAAAGTCAGAAGGGGCCTCCTGAGTCATCCAGTCTGACGCCTGGCACAGGCCAGCTCCACTCACATTATGTCCAACATGTAAGTGTACAATCTTTCCTTGAACACCCTCACTGATGGGGCCTCAACCACCTCCTGTGGAAGCCCATTCCACACCCTCGGGGTCCTAAGTGTCAGGAAGTGCTTCCTGGCATCCAACCTAAAGCCCAGTTCCTTGGGCTTTGCCCCATCGGATCACATCCTTCCCTCCACCAAAGGGGAAAACAGGTCACGACACTCTAGCTTGGGACACCCCTTCACATACCCGTTACGTCAGTGGTTTTCAACCACCAGTCCAGAGACTGGCGCTGGTCTGCTGGCATTTCCTGGTGGCCCGCGGCTACCATCCTTGTGACCCTGCACTTAACTGATCCCAACCTTGCTCTGTCCCTCTTCTAATCTGGGGCCCAGAACTGGACACGGTACTCCAGTTGTTGTGGGTGCACCAGAGTCGTATAGAGTGGCAGTAATACCTCCCTCAATTTGGCATCTGTCACACCATAGCCCTCACCATATTTCGTCTTCATTAGGGTGGCTACATCCCTCCCTGTTTTATCTATGTGAAATACTTGTGTACATGCTAGGGCTCCAGCAAGCAGACAACTAACAGCTCCCCTGCGGCTACTTAAGGATTTCAGCAGTTGGTGGTGGTGTGCATTCTGTGCGAGTGACAACCATCCATTTACATGAGACAAAGGGATGCATCTGAGGACACTTCTGGGGTGAGGAAGGTCCTGCTGACCTCAGCCACTAAGACGCTAACCTGCCCACTCCCCAATGTCCTGCACTTTCATTGGCACAGCCACATCCTTGGTTGTTTGGTGCTCACAGAAGTGTGCTGGAAAGTGGGGAATGTTTGCTTCTTTTAATTATTGTAGCAATAGAATGTGTTTACACCATGTATTAGAAGTTTCATATATGGAAAGGTCTTTCTGGATCAGGTGGCAAAGCTACAATATAAAGCTGTAAAGTTTAGTTTTTCTGCACTAAGACTGAATCAGTTGTGTGAGGAAAGGTCAAACTGTCAAAACTCATCAACTGCAAAGCTCTCCTGAATCCACTTCATCTAAAAGCGAGGGAGATGGACCTGGAATTGTACATGCAAAAGCAGTGAATTTTAAAGAAACTCATCTTTCTTTATGCACCTGCTGAAGTTATTTCTTTTTACTCTGCCGTGTTTAAAATAAGCAAAACACCTCATCTTATCCATGTCCAATAAATGAGCCAAGCACAACCCCAAGTAGTAATTGCTTCAAAGCATCACTTTATTTATACTTGAGCTTTTTAGCAATGCACATCTTGTGCAAGAACCTCTCCTTGAAGGCAAGATCTTGCATCAAACTGAGAATACAACAGCTTTAAAACCATCCTTACAGCAACCAAAGCAAACGATCACATTCAACACTCTCCTTTAGCTAACTTGAAAACGACACTCCATAAAGCAATGCTTTTGACTAATTCTTCTGATTTAGACAAGGCTTTAAGTTGCAATCCGTACTCATGAAGTTTAGAATGCAGTTCTTGATTGTAAAGTGTTTCTGTGCACCACGTTACATATCAGGCACACAAACTTTTATAAAACTTGTTGAAATACAAAAATATGGTTATCACAAGAGTACCAAACAGCACAGAATTAGAACAATTATTTATCATTAATATCAAATGTATGTACATCATCCCCCCATGGATTTTTTTCCAAAGTGGTAACTGTAGTGTACATCCAGAAAAAAAAAAAACCTTCAAAATTAACACAGTACTAGCCTAACTTCAGTCCTTATAGCAACAATTACGCAGGATGCCCCAACCAGCTTTAACATCCACAGACATTATTATAAATACTTTTCACAAATTGTATGAATGCTTTATTGCACATTGTACACCACATATACCAATGTGTGAGACAAAAAGTTTCTACCCCTTCATTCGACAATTAGCTAAAATACCTTGCCCTCTGTTCCCCCATGCAAACAACTGCATGTGGTGGAGTTTTAACCATTTAAGGGTCATTCTAGGAGTGGGGGGAACCCCACAGAACAGAAAACATGCCCTAGGCTCTATTGCTATTGTAACTTATTATAATAGTTGTCTCCTTTAATTGACCCATTTATTTCCTACGTTTGTGAAGTCGTTAAAAATTGACAATTAAAAAGTCAGATGCAGAACAAACACCAGCTTTTCTCACTGCAAATAAAAAGGCATACGCAGCGGCTGCATATGCAGTCATACATTCTGTCTGCTTTGCAGAATTAGGGTTTCCTGCCCTATATGCCATTAAAGATCAAATTACACAGTACTTGATGCTGTTTGCAATTAGCAAGGTAACTGCTTCAGTCCCAGGGTTTTGCCAGCCTCTCAGATCCCTTTGGACTGAGCTTGGTCATAGAACAGGAGCAGAGGAAAGAGGCCCAGTGAACATAATTGAGCCTTCCTGGCCCCCGATCCAGCCTGAGCTGTAGCATTCGAATCAAACAAGCATGAAGAACAGGTCAGGAAAGAGTTTGGATCTAGGATACAAAGCACTAAAAAGTGAGGAATAAGCAAAGATATTACAAGTGTGATGAATTATTTGCCTGTTTATAGTGTGCTGTCAGCAGAAAAGCCTGTATATATCTATCAACCAAAGGTTATCATACGAAAAATGAAAACGTGTTTGTTGATAAGTTAGTTGCATCTTTACAGAGAGTTTTCCAAAGCTATTAGCCACCAGCAGAGTGCCCCCTCCCTCTCCCTCAAAATCCCCGATGGATAAAATTGCACCACTACAAAGAAATATGTCCACGTAAGGTAAGAGCACGTCTACATGTAGTTAAGGTACAGCAACTTCAAGAAGTCTGTTGTTTTTTCGTTTGCAAGTGGGAACATTGCCGTTTTTCTGGTTACCTCGCACAAACTTCACACACACTTTGTCTTGCCTGAATTGAACAAGGAACCTAGGAGAGATAAGAACACAAGTTTCAGTTACTGATTACAGACATCACATTTAGCTGCAATTGTGCGGAAAGAACGAACAGCATTGAGACAACTCCTCTTGACACAGTCATAAAGCAAAGAATTCAATTGTGTTATTTATTCATTTTCCATTTGTACACTTTCTTGTTCTCTAGTTATCTTCCAAGTGTGTAGCACACATCCAAAATTTGCTTGTGCCAAGGTTGGTCCTCCAATCAGACCAAGTCAGTCCGGGCAGAAGATTTTGGAGATATCAAAGAGATCAAAAGCACTTCAGTTTGTTCAGATTTTCTAACTCAAGCATCAGTGCATCGGGGGCTGGTTCGATCTTATGTAGTTAAGTTTGTGCTCAACCTGGAAACAAGGTTTTGTTCTCTTTTAAATAAAAAGGCCAAAATGTAACCCTTAGGATTGCTATACCACTAAGGAAATCTCAGCTGATTAGTCTTCTGACTTTTAACCACACATACCTGCATCTTTATGCAAACAAATCTATAATCGTTTTGGAGAAAAAAAAATCCTTCCTGTGTGTTTCAGATGGTAGATGTACAAGTCCTTGCATGCACCATTTAAGAAGGGTCATTGCCTCCCAACTCAAGGGCAGTGCTATTCTAAAGAGGTGCACGCTGCCGGCTGTTTCTAAAAGTACTTCCTTAAAAAAATAAATTCATTCTTTAAAAATGTGCTGCCTGACCAGGGACACCTTTTGAGCCAATACGATGCATCCTATCCACCATCACCACCATCTGCAGTAAACTCTATTGATCATGCATAGTGAAAATGCAGAGGACTGGACCGTAAAACTGTAATCCTCAACAAGCATGGAAAGGTAGACCGTTAAGATGCAGAGGTGTCCACACCAGCACTGGGATTCAACTTCATCATTATAGGGGCAGTCATAAACCTTCCTGTTTGATGATTCTCTAACCTTTCTTCAGCCTCCTTTTGACTGCATCAAGGAAATGAGGGCGCTCCAGAAGTGAAGAGGAATGGGAACAGGAAATGCAGGTGCTCCAGAAGTGAAGAGGAAGGGGATTCCTTCTGGCTCCTTTTATGCCATGCTGTGGTCTTCTGACCCATCCAAGCAGGTGATTTCTGACAACTGCATGCACGAGTAAGGCAGGACACGGGGCCTTTGCAACAAGTGAAACAGATCCAGGTGGTCTGGGATCTATGGCACTTGCATCGTTTGGCAAAACGAAATAATCCAGGCAGGCAAAATGTTGCTGCCTTAGTGTTAACAGAACAAGGATTATAGCAAATGAATGTGTTGCACAAAATGAAGGGTTACAAATGCCCTAAGTTCCTAGACTCCCACTTCAGCTAAGATTTGGGGCACATTCTTACAATCACGCGTTTGCAGCCACAGGAAGAGCAACTGACCTCTGGCAAATCACCCAGCTCCGTGCATCTGCTGCTGTACACGAGAAGGGCTACGGCGGATTAGACCCAAAGCCCATCTAGTCCATCATCCTACACGGTTCAACCAGACTCCTCTGGAGAGCTCATAAGCAGGAGAGGAAGTTAACCCCCCACTCCCTGCCCTGTTTGTCTCCCGCCAACTGATACTGAGAAGCAGGCTACCGCTGATATTGCAGGTAACATACAGCCTTTGTGACTTTTGGCCAGTGACAGCCTTCTCCTCCAGGCATCCGCCTAAGCCCCTTTTAATGCCACTGGCCATCCACCCCATCGGGTGGTAGCGAGTTCCTTAAGTCAACTGTGCAGGAGCCCTTAGTTTGGTCCTTCTGAAAGGACGCATGCTTAGTTTTATTTGATGACCGCCAAATTCTATTGTGGTATGAGAGGTAGCACCCCCTCCTTGGCAAATCATTGCAAAGGCCAAAACCTGGATTGCTTGTGTGTTTGGGGGCAGCCACACAGGACTGACCCTGCAGTCATCCTTTAGGCATGCATATCCTTGCATAAAGGGACCATCATTTAGGGAAGGGGAGAAAGGGGCCTTATTGCTTTGCCCTATAGCACTTAGCATGCTTTTATGTAAACAAAAACTAGGCACTGGAATAAATACAGATGTCATACTCAGACTCTGCATTCATGATTGGATCAATATGGTACTGCAGAAAAGTCAGCAGCAACCAGAAAAGGCATTTCAGCTCTTTTGGAGCCACCAGCATGATTCTTATAATGATATTTTCCCCCATTTAATGATTCAATACATGGAAATTGACATCAACAAACTGAATCCTCAGTAGTCTATTTCTAATGATCAGCTGTTTTAGGAGTATTTGATCCTCTCTTCAAAGTGTGAATTTGATCAACAGCTGGGGAAGAGTGAAACTGAAGAAAGCCATGCTCTAATTGCTTATTGCTCAATAACTCTTCTGGCAGGCCTGTGTTTTCATTCATGAAGCAATTGCTAGCTTATGTATTCTGTGACGGCAGCCACGCCTAAAGACTGCTTAGCCATGATTATGTCTTTTTTAATGGAAGTTGGAGAACAATTCTCCACTAATAGGCAGAAGCCGTTGTATTTTGGGACAGTGCTAGCAGCACAGGGAGTCCTAGCAGCTCACATTTCCCAGGAACGGCTCACTTTTCCTCCCGAATATACCCTAACCCAATCCTATGCATGAACTACCCCACTCACACTCCTTCCTTTCAACCTGAAATGACTTTACTGGGGTCTGGCTCACAGGTCTATAAATCCACAAGCAGGTCTTCAAAAGTGATCCGGTACTCTGATCCAGCCACTACTCCCACGTCCATCTATTTTAAGGTGCTTTCTCTCGTTTCTGACCCTTCCCTTTCACAGCAGTCCCATCAGGCAGTCCGGCTGCACCTGCACAGTTCTCTTTTCTACACACCAGACTCTGACCTGTCACAGCTGACTGCAGGCACAATCCGTCCCAATCGATACCTTTTTAACCCCCTTCTATTGCAGTGGGCAAATTAAGCACGTGCCCAAATTTGTCCCCCACGGGAATCAATGGCGTTTAGAAGGTTTAACACTGAACAGGTGGTGTCCTAGATTTGGAACTGCACGTTGGTCTGTTGTAGCTGCATCTGAGTAGCAACCTTTAGGAACACAGTTCAATTACAGAGGCTTTTCAGCCATCCCGGGGGAAGGTTATACTTGCTTTGAAAAATTAGCTTCCAAGAAAAATTTTGTGTTCACCAAGTAAAGCCTTGTGATTGACTGCTGCACACCTACATATATGAGCTATGATGATTTAGGGGTTATCTCAATCTATTAATGCACAAACCTCCTCGTTTTCCTATTATTTCCACAGTGATAACTTGGAGTATGTTAATTTTATTTCCTTTCTAGCCAACTTCAAGTTTTATAAGTACTTCTTGCAGAAATTCCCATCTTTCCTGGGCTTTCTGGTTCTTGATGCTGTCCATTTTCTAGTAAGGTAGACAGAATTCCCAGCTGCTGGCACATTATTCCTTTAACCTTTCCTGATTATTTTTCTCGTTTCCAACTGTTTCATTTAGGAGTAGCAGAAAGAATCAAGATTCTGCCAAAGCAGCATTTCGCTTTGACAGCTCTCCTTGATAAAAAAGAGACAGCCTCTCTTTTCAGTGTTTGAAAGCTTAAGTGAGGCTTCCAACAGGCATGTAAACACACTTTAAGAAGGAGTTTTGCCTCCATCCAGAACCCGCAAATCAGTGTAACTGCAAGGCTCTTGGGCGGAAGGAGCCTGCCATTTTCAGAGCTGCTACAGGGAACATCTTTCCAGCTATTCAAAGGGGAGCCGCTGTGAGTCATCAGTCCAGAGTTCTCAGCCACACTGGTCCCCGCTTCCCCCAGCAGAGCACTCATAAAGTGCATGGCATTCCTCCCCACTGCCCCCAAAAAGTCGCCTGACCAATCTGTTGAAGCTCGGTGCTGGGACCCCACCACACCCCTCAATTAGCACAATCAGAGACTGAAAAATGTTGGCGATCCTCTGCAGGATTATACCAATCCTCCTCCAAAGTACCAACTATAACGTAAGCTACCTAACACTGGAGCAGGCAACTTTCCTTCCTATTTTATCAAGCTCAGAGAAGAGAGTTGGTAGAGCAACAAGAAATGTAAGAAAGGCAACAGCTGCTTACCAATGGAGAGCAGCTTTCTTCCGCTGCCAAGACTTAATGCCTCCAATCCCAGTCGCCCCCACCAGTTCCTTCCAGGAAACCTAAGCTGGGGTCTCATGCCAAGTTGGACCATGGTCCATCTGGCTAGTGGACCTCCAGTAACTGGCACAGGCTCCCTGGGGCTTCACACAAGGGACTTCCCCCACCTTATTTTGAAAGTGCCGGGGCCTGAACCCAGGACCATCTGCCGGCAAAGCAGGGGCTCTGCCACTGAGCCATGCAGCCCTTCTCCCAGCTCTAGTTTCTGAATTACGTACACTGCATCTTCAACTCTTGCTTGGCACGTTGGGGCAAAGTAGCTGCCTTGTTGAAAAGGTATCTATGCAATGCCTCCATTTCTTCTAGGTCTCTCTGCCACAAGAGGAAATCCAGGGATACTTGAGAGCCAGAGCCAAACACTCAAATACTCCTGCAAACCAAAGGCTGCAAACAACTTCAGCTGTCATTCCAAGAGCTCACACACCCCTGCCAGGAAGCCCACTACGTTCTTCTCCTTTGTGAGGGTTCGTAGTCCTAGCAGCCCTTTCCCGATAGCTAAAGATCCTCATAGTCTAGTCTTGTTAGCTCCAATAAGCAACAGGCCTGCCAGGCAATGCCACCGAAGCATTACTGATGTTGCTTCACGCAAGAGCAAATTTCCTACATGAAGAAGTGCTCATATCGCCACATTCGCAAGTACAATGGAGACACCAATTGGTGCGCACCCCCCCTCCCCGGCGACAGTCAAAAGCAACCTGCTGGTGTGCTAAATACGTTCCAAGCATACACTCATTTCCCTTTAGGAAAGCATGTGAAAATTCTCATGACTCTGGATTACAAAAGATACCAACTATGATTTAGCAAACGGAAGCCCACCTGGGATGCCCCAGAGCCCCTGAACTTGGAGGCTTCCAGGCTTTCTCACTAGACAACCTTATTTGCTCAGCTAGCAAGGGTATCTCAGCAGGGGAGGAACAAGCTGAAGCAGCTCAGGAATGATCATATCCTGGCTGCTCTGGTTTCCTCTTCTCTCTGGTAGCTTTTCTGACTTCTGGGAGCAGCTGGCATGGTTCTTTCCACACCAGCTGTGAGAGGTCGCAAGCGGGAGGCCAGATTTCCAGTTCCCAGATGTGAGGTCAGAGTGCTGACTCTGACCTTTGAGTTGGGAATCCAAAGTATCCTATGGCCCCTCCGAAAATGCTTCAGGACCCTAGGACCATTCCCTAAATGCATTTTTTCTCCTACATGAAAAACCAGGCTCTTCCTCCAAACAACCAGCACTGGCATTTCACTAATGGAAAAAAAAAGTCATTAAAAACATCTTAAATTTCTTCCAGATCTTCCCACAAGCAAGTCATTCTACAGCAATAAAGCAGTGAGAAAGTAACAGAATGTATAAGGGTCTATTTTACAAGAACACACATTAAGATTACTGGGGTCATCTGATTTCCTCATCCCTTAGTCAAGAAAAATGCTCATGTAGTGGAATCAATTATGTATTTGATAATTTACGCCAGTAAATTCAAGATTTATTTGATTTCTATACCTCCTTTTTGTTTTTAAAGAACTCATTCTCCTCTTGTCCCCACAACAACAACCCTGTGAAGAAGGCTAGACTGAGGGTCTGTGACTGGCTCGAAGTCACCCAGTTGGCTCCATGGCTGAATCAGACTGCCTGAGTCCCAGTTCCCAACGCTTAACCATTACACTGCACCACAGATGAAGCTGAGTTTGTGAATAATGAATTTCTAAAGATGGTATTTGAAAATACAGATATGCATCCATTTCCAGACAACAGAAGGGAATGGAATGCTCCAAATCATGTTGTGTTGCAGTGAAATGGTCAGCCAGCCAACACATGAATAGGCTTTCAATATAGTTAGTTGCCACAGGATGAGGGCATAAAAAGTTGTCGTGGAAATGCTTGCTAGATCTGCAACTCAGGCTGGATCAGAGAACGGGAAAGTACAGCAGGGCCTTCTCGGTGGAGGCACCCACAGTCCACCTCCTTAAACTGCTGAGGGAAATGAAAGACTTGTGTGTCTTCAAGTTTTCCTTGGCTCTTTATAGTGGTTTGTTTCTCAATAGTTCTTCCAGTTTTACATTTTACTGTTATTCATGTTTCACATGGAATGTTATTTTTATGTGTTTTGCCCTTTTGTTGTTGTTAGTCGGGAAGTTGTGTCCAACCCATCGCGACCCCATGAACAACATTCCTCCAGGCCCTCCTGTCCTCCACCATCCCCCGGAGTCCACTTAAGCTCACACCAACTGCCTCAGTGACTCCATCTAGCCACCTCATCCTCTGCCGTCCCCTTCTTCTTTTGCCATCTATTGTTCCCAGCATCAGGCTCTTCTCCAGGGAGTCCTTCCTTCTCATTAGGTGGCCAAAGTATTTGAGTTTCATCTTCAGTATGTGGCCTTCTAAAGAGCAGTCAGGGTTGATCTCCTCCAGGACTGACCGGTTTGATCGCCTTGCAGTCCAAGGGACTCGCAGGAGTCTCCTCCAGCACCACAATTCAAACGCCTCAATCCTTCGGCGCTCAGCCTTCCTTATGGTCCAGCTTTCACAGCCATACATTGCAATTTGCCCTTTTACATTAAATTATTTTAACCACTCTTAAGAGAAGCTCTTTTAAACATACAAAGACAAAACATACTCATCAGATATCTCAATGTTGAGCTTCTGCTTTGTTTGGCTAAGTGTGGTGCGGTAAAGCTTGGTGGCCATTTCAATAAGGTGATCGCTGCTGAACAGGAAGTCTCCTTTCCCAGCTGCTCCAGATCCCTGGAACAAACAAGGAAACTGACAGTTGAGAACAAGATAAAAGAATCAGAGCACACACATAACCACACATGTGCACACAGGTACTGCCCATGTAGACAGTTACCAGAACTGTTCCGTTTCATTCTGTAGCACAGGGAGGACAACTTGTACTCTCCAGATGTTTTGGCCTACAACTTCCACCAGCCTTAGCCAGAAGAGCCAATGGTGAGAAATCATGGAAGCTTGTAGTCCAAAACAATCTAGATGTCCACCAGTTGCCCACCTCTGCTTGCAGAAGTTGCAATTTAGCAACACTAATTCCGAGAAATGAGCATTTCTTGGTATCATACAAGGTCCTATACCTACCTCTTTGAGATGTACCGCAAAGAAGCCATCATTCTGGGAGCTCATGGATACCTTAGTGACATCCCCCAGAGGAACCTCTGATTTGATATGGCCTGACTTTTGATCAGCAAGGAGGACATTATTCTTTGTGAGCAAGAAAATCCTAGCAGTGCACTGAGGAAGAATGAGAAAAATTATTTCTGGGAGCAACCTTTAGGAGTAAACATGTCTTCAAATGTAGGCTTCTGCTGACATTGTCACTCTAGGTGATTAAAGAGGCAGTCAGTGTGGTTCAGTATAATACAGGGTAACAGCTGAACCTCTCAGGCTGAATTCTGGTGATGCAAAATGGAAATCAATTATGAGGAAACAGAACAGGCAGGATCCCTTGCGGCTGTTGCACAAGTGGTCCCTCTTTTCAATGCCATTCCTGTAGGAAGTCTGAGTGTTTCTGCTTCTTTCAGGTCTTCCTGCAGAAAGGATTAAATCTCCGCTGTGCAAGCAGGAGGTCCCACCTAGATCTGGACAGGCCAACAGAGCTCCCTTACGTGAGCGTCACTGAGCCGCTCCATTCCAAACATGAGTGAGTCTGTTCATCGCTTCCAGAAGCACTAAACACCTGATGCCCCCAAGTGGGCCTGACCTGTAACAGAACTGGCGGCAGCACAACACACTCAGCGGATGTGTGTGTGTGGACTTGATGTGTGTGTGTAAATATCCCACCATCCACAGGAACAGCTATGCTAAGCACAACAGTAATGCTATCTAGCATTAATGACACGCAACACCGAACCCTAGGATTGTTACACATAACTATTCTTGCTATTTCTTCGCACTGCGATGCCCAGTGAAAAGTTTATGCAACACAAGAAAAAGCTCCCAGAAGGACGAAAAAGAAATTTCACAACTTGCTTCACAACCTGCATCCCACTGAACATTAGGCTCTTTCCCACACAGTACGTAAAAGGTCTCCTTTACCTTTCCATTTGCTCTGTTAATCTTATTTACTACTTCTGCAATAATAATTTTTTCCTCCACAGCATCTTTCAGTTTCTTGTACTTGGGATTCTTTGTGATTTCAAGGTAAGCTCCTTGGAAAGGCTGTCCAACGCTTTAAGGAGACAAAGGAAATAAAAACATGGATGAAGGGATAAAAAGGCTGCTTTGACAAGCCTTCAAACAGGCTCACAACCATGGCTTGTAAGAATTAGAGAAGCCAGAGAATTCCCCTGAGCCAGGAGAACAAGAAGAGAACCCCAGAAACTTATTGACAGTAATCTCAATGGAGAACGGAGATTTATAGTCACCAGGATTATTTTTATCCTGGTTGGGTTAAAATCTGAGGAGAAGAATTTTCAGTTTGCTGGCCCTCTCAATTGTTCCCTGCTGCATGACATTCTAGAGAGATAAAATTAAGATGCTGCAAATGTGAAATCCAAAATGTGTGAGGAGGGAGACATCTGTCTGACATCCCGCACTCCTGATTTTTGATCCCACGGCATTTTCTCTATGCACACATACAAACAAATGAAGTCTTAGTTTTTATAGAGGTGAGTAAAAAGAGGTTCCTACTTCTACTACGATAAGGGAGGTAAGTTTTCTGAGCCCTCAGATAGGCTCAGAAAAATCATCACAACTGTCTCCCATTTATTTAATTTGGGGGAAAGTGCTCTGGTAATTTCCAAGTTAATACAAGAAGCACTTTGGAAAGTTTAACCCCCCTAGTATGAATTACATTCATAAAAGAAACACAGAAGATTTTTTTTTAATATGGGCAGAGAGTTTCCTTTCTTTGCTGCCCTTTTGCAGAAGGTGAGTACACCAGATGCAATTTACTTACCTATGTTGGGCAGTTGATCAAGTAATTTTTTTTGTTTAGGCTAGTAACTTTTGTAAATTTATTTGCAAAGCTGCATTAGATTAGTTGGAGGTGAGGTGGATGGGGGAGGGGGGAATCAAGCCAGTTCTTGACCTATGAATCCAACAGGAGCTTCCCCCTTGTCAGCTACGGGATGGGAAAACATGTTTTACTCTGCACTTCCTTAGCCCAAGCAGTGCAGTTTCAATGATGAACACACAGCCCTTAGTCTGGCAATCTGGGGGTTCTGTCCAGCACCAGCACCACCATATTTTAGTGAACTCTCGATCACCACCACTGCACCCACCGTAACATTAGTTTTAACTAGAAATAAATGAAATGCCTTGTAACTCAAAGTTCCTTAAAATGCCACAACTCCTTTTTTTGCATTGACTAGATTTGCCGGCCTACAAAGGGGATAACATAATGTAGAAAATTTACAGCCCTTTAAGCAATTTGAACTGTGTACTCCCCGTCTGGAACAAGCCGTGCTGGCATAGATTCACCTGAACTCATGGAGACAGGCTTCTACCTGTCTGAGAAACTGATAAGATAAAACTAGCAGTCCTTGCAACCAGAGTTAGGAATTTTAACATGAAAATGAGAGACCTGGAAGAGGAGGGAGGGATCATGAAAGGGCAGCAAGTATCTGAAGAAGAATCTTGTGGTTTCTTTGTTTTTTTACAAAATTGTTACAAAGCTTGCAACTTTACGTACTTTATACGGTATCATCATCATCATCGTCATCATCATCATCAATATACTGCCCCATAGTCCACAGGGCTCGCTGGGAGGCTTACAAATATTAAAATCAAACAGTCCTTAAAATACTTATAAATTCTGTACAAACAGTATACCCCTGATATGCATATAAAGTAACCATGTCATATGCAACAATGCACCCTACCAGGTCACCATATTATTTATTTATCTCAAGACAGATGCTGTTCTACGTTCCCCGGAACAGCCTTGCTTTGGGCCACCCTCAGGTGATTCCGGTATGCCTGGAATATGCCGCAGGCGACTGCACCGTGTCTTGTGCTCTGCTGCCACTGTAGCAAGAGCTTGCTGTTCCCTTTTCCCTCTCCCGCTCTCCTGCTGAGGGTGGGTGCAGGTAGCCGAGCAAGTGGAGAGCGGAGCTGAGAGGCGGCAGGGCTCTGGCGAGCCGATCATACAGACTTCCAGAGGCTTCTAGACGCCTGGGAGTCCATTTACAGGGTCGCTTCAGTGGGAGCAAGAGAAGGACCCCCTGCTGCACTTCCACCCAAGTGCTGCATCTGACCACCCAAGAGCTTTATTTTTAAAGGGAGGCTTTCCCTTTGATTCATTCGTCATGCCCGCTAAGGGAGGAGATATGCCTTCCATGAAAGCAAAAAAGAGGGTGTTTTTGGCAAAGGGCATCAAGGAGAAACATCCCAGATGCACATTATTGTTTCTCCCAGAGTTTTCTGCTTTTAGTTTAATAAGCGCATTATTTATAATAAAGTTTTAAAATGCGTTTGTTGTAAAAATGGGCCAATATTCTCGTGCCAGGTCTCAGAGGAGATCAAGAGTTGACTTAAAAGCATAAGAACGGACTCCACCATTTCAAACCTAGCACACCCCTGACCTGTGTTGCATGCTTCAAAAAGCCACGGTTTGCCATGTGGTCTGAACCTGGGCAGCATGGCTTAAGGGGACACCACTGCCAAGCAAACCGTGGCCTGCTGTTATTCGTGAGCCATCCGAGTGTTGTCTCCCCTTAAGACAAGCCACATTGCCGAGATCTGGCTGACATGACAAGCACTGCCTGGGCGGGTCATTTGGCAAACAGCACCTCTCATGTGCAGCAGCTTAAACAAACCACAGTGACTTATTTGAGCTGCAGTGAGTGTGTGAAACAGCCCATACAGAAACTGTATGAAAATGAGGTTATTTGCCCAGTGCAGTCTCCTCCCATAACTTCGGGATTGTGCTTTGTAATCCTTCCACTGGGATAATGCTCCTATGAATTGCTGACTGACACTAAGCAGGGCTGGGCGAATGCAAGTAACATCTATTATTAACCTGCCAGTACCTATATTTAATAAGCCTTGTATGTTGGCTTTTCAGCATGCTTAACCAAACTAAATTTCAATTTTCCAGATAAAAAACCATGGAAGAAATGGTTTATGAAGCCAATAATCCATGTAATAGAATTTCTCAAGGCACAGCATTGTAGTTATGCAAACTGGTACAGGTCTAGAAATAACAGCATCTGCTAGTAAAGATAGGATTTTCTAGTGAGCTTCTTCCCCATTTATATATTTTATTTTTCAGTCTCAGCAACAGCACCAGGATGGTTCATTACCTGGCAGGATATAATGCTTTCTTGTCCTTGAAAAGTTCACTCGCTTCCAGTTTTTCTTCATAAACAAGCTTCTTCTGGTCTGTGAACTGGTCTCTGTACTTTTTGCACTACAAAAATATATTACAGATGAATCACAAAACAGCTCTTTAGAATTGGCATCAAGGAGGTGCCACAGCTTACTATTCCATTTGTGATCAATGTATGTGTTCCATTGTGCTCATTTCTTGACCGAATCTGTCATGACCCACGTGCAATCGTAAAAAAAGAATAATCACAGGCAGAAGTACTACATTTTCCATGGACTACTATTCCCCTCTGAGCACAGGTTTATGCAAAACAGGATGGGCAGCATGATGTAAACCTCATTCTTCTGTGTGGCTACTTTCTACTTCTATATTAATTGGCTAATGGTGAGAGCCAGTCTGCTGGTGAGAATGCCGGACTGGAGACCCAGGAGATCTGGGTTCTAGTCCATACCAGCCCTGAAGCTCTCTCTGTGACAACAGGTCTGCCATTCACTGTTAGCCTCACCTACCTCACAGGGTTGTTGTTGTGAGGATAAAATAGAGCTATGTAAGCCGCCATGGGGTCATCACAAGAGGCAAAAAGGCAGGATATAATGGAAATATACCACTGCTAATAATATTTATGGATGTTACGCTTTCTCATCTCAACTGAAGTTCTCTGGGCAGTTAACAATGGTTCCTAAAATAGAACCATAATATAACAAAACACTACAAAATATTTCCAAAATGCACAATTTAAAAGCAATAACTCACTTATACCCCAGTATTTTTGGATTAAGTAAATTCCAATGATTGGGAAAAGTGTAGCTTAACTGGAAAGTACGGGAATTACCCAGGAAGCTGGTTAAAGCTTGACTGGTTACACTTTCAATCACTTTCAATAAAGAGACTGAATAGTATATTTCTCAGAGCTAAACCTTTTACCTTCAGCCTATTTGACTGCTGAGTTCCAGATAATGTGCAGTTCCCAGGCTGGACTTTGCTTCCATTCTTAAGTCATCCACATGTTTAAGCATTTGTAAATAGGATTAAAGGCTCCCTTTACTCACAAGACCCCCAGGCAGGTATACAAGGGACTGCCAACGCACACAAAGGTACTGCACTTTGATGGGGAGAAATGATGTTAACGCTGCTCCCAATAGATAGAACATAAGAGCAATTATATTACTTTGGATTAAAGCTGTTCAAAGCCATTATATTCTTTACAGCTACTAGAATACATTTTGTTGTTGCTAGTCGCGAAGCCGTGTCCGACCCATTGCGACCCCATGGACAACACTCCTCCAGGCCTTCCTGTCCTCCACCATCTCCCGGAGTCCACTCAAGCTCACACCAACTGCCTCAGTGACTCCATCTAGCCACCTCATCCTCTGCCGTCCCCTTCTTCTTTTGCCATCTACTGTTCCCAGCATTAGACTCTTCTCCAGGGAGTCCCTCCTTCTCATTAGGTGGCCAAAGTATTTGAGTTTCATCTTCCGTATCTGGCCTTCTAAAGAGCAGTCAGGGTTGATCTCCTCTAGGACTGACCAGTTTGATTGCCTTGCGGTCCAAGGGACTCGCAGGAGTCTCCTCCAGCACCACAATTCAAAGGCCTCAATCCTTTGGCGCTCAGCCTTCCTTATGGTCCAACTTTCACAGCCATACATTGCAACTGGGAAAACCATAGCCTTGACTATATGCACTTTTGTTGGCAGGGTGATGTCTCTGCTTTTTAGTATGCTGTCTAGATTTGCCATAGCTTTCCTCCCCAGGAGCTAGCGTCTTTTAATTTCTTGGGTGCAGTCTCCGCCTGCGGTGATCTTGGAGCCCAGGAAAATCTGTCACTATCTCCATTTCTTCCCCAACTATTTGCCAGGAAGTGAGAGGACCGGATGCCATGATCTTAGTTTTCTTAATGTTGAGTTTCAAGCCAACTTTTGCACCGTCCTCCTTCACCAACATCAAGAGGCTCTTTAGTTCCTCTTCACTTTCTGCCATTAGAGTGGTATCATCTGCTTATCTGAGGTTGTTGATATTTCTCCCAGCAATCTTAATTCCAACTGGTGATTCATCTAGCTCCGCCTTTCTCATGATGTGCCCTGCATATAAGTTAAACAGGCAGGGTGACAGTATACAGCCTTGCCAAGCTCCTTTCTCAATTTTGAACCAATCAGTGGTTCCGTGTGCAGTTCTCACTGTTGCTTCTTGACCCGCATATAGGTTTCTCAAGATACAAATAAGATGGTCTGGTATTCCCATCTCTTTAAGAACTTGCCACAATTGGTTGTGATCCACACAATCAAAGGCTTTAGCATAGTCAATGAAGCAGAAGGAGATGTTTTTCTGGAACTCCCTAGCTTTCTCCATGATCCAGCATATGTTGGTGATTTGATCTCTAGTTCCTCTCCCCCTTCGAAATCCTGCCTGTACTTCAGGTAGTTTGCGGTCCACATACTGCTGGAGCCTAGCTTGTAGGATTTTGAGCATAACTTTGCTAGCATGTGAAATGAGTGCAATGGTGCGGTAGTTTGAACATTCTTTGGCATTGCCCTTCTTTGGGATCGGAATGTAAACTGACCTTTTCCAATCCTGTGGCCACTCTTGAGTTTTCCAAATTTGCTGGCACATTGAGTGTAGCACTTTTACTGCATCGTCTTTTAGGATTTTGAACAGCTCAGCTGGAATACTGTCGCCTCCACTAGCTTTGTTGTTGCTCAGACTTCCTAAGGCCCATTTGACTTCACATTCCAGGATGTCTGGCTCGAGGTCAGTGACCACCCCATCGTGGTTATCAGGGATGTTGAGCTCTTTCTTGTATAGTTCCTCTGTGTAATCTTGCCACCTCTTCTTAATCTCTTCTGCCTGTTAGGTCCCTGCCATTTTGGTCCTTTATCATGCCCATCTTTGCATGAAATGTTCCCTTCATATCTCCAATTTTCTTGAAGAGATCTCTGATCCTCCCTATTCTATTGTTTGCTTCTATTTCTTTGCACTGTTCATTTAAGAAGGCATTCTTATCTCTTCTAGCTATTCTCTGGAATTCTGCATTCAATTGTTTGTATCTTTCTCCCTTGCCTTTCACTTCCCTTTTTTCCTCAGCTATTTGTAAAGCTTCCTCAGACAGCCATTTTGCTTTCTTGCATTTCTTTTTCTTTGGGATGGTTTTAGTTGCTGCCTCTTGTACAATGTTGTGAACCTCCATCCATAGTTCTTCAGGCACTCTGTCTATCAGATTGAATTCCTTAATTCTATTTGTCACCTCTACTGTATATTCATCAGGGATATGATTTAGGTCATACCTGAGTAGCCTAGTGCTTTTCCCTACTTTCTTCAACTTAAGCCTAAATTTTGCAACCAGAAGCTCATGATCTGAGCCACAGTCAGCTCCTGGCCTAGTTTTTACTGACTGTATAGAGCTTCTCCATCTTTGGCTGCACAGCACATAGTCAATCTACTGGAATACATACATTTTTGCAAACTTTGAATAAATAATAGGGAATATGAACGCCACAAGATGCTGTGCTACTCGTTTTTTTTTTTAATTATTGGCTTTTATCTTGCTGCTTTACACTTTTATCTGTTTGTTTTACATTGGTATTTTATTGTTGGTTTTGGAGCTAAGCTTTATTATTATTATTCTGTAAGCTGCTTTGAAGGCCTGCAGCTAGCAAAACAACCTATAAATAAAAATATCAACAAATAAAGTAAAATTAATTCTTGTACAATAGCATTACCCTCCACAAATGGAATATTCTCTTCAGCTCCTTATGAGTAGAATCCAAGAAGAGATAAGGCCTTGCTGGCCAGTTTTTATCGATTGGTGATAAGGAAGGCATCTTGCTTTTCATTTCCAAAAAATACTTTTGCACCTATGTTAAGAAAAATTTAAAAAGACATCTTAGTTTGCCTTTAACAGGGAATTGTTCAAGTGTTCATGGTCATATGACCATGCCGCCTGTTCACATCATCTAATTGCCTTTAATCTAAAATCTAAGGTACTTCCGGCAATAACTGATTTAGAAATAATCGTGCGCTGATAGCAGCATTTGTTCTAGAAGCCTGAAACAGACTGTGAGTTCTGGGTAGTTTGTCAGTCATCCAATGGCAAGCTCTCACTGGGTTTGGATGCATGACAAGCAGTTCCTGGCAAAGATAATGATGAAAATTAGGTGCCATGTACCTAGCACATGTAGGGTGGTTGACACCCAGCAACAAACCATGGGTTCTCATTGTGGGATATATATGGTTAACAATCCGTATTGAAGACAAGGGTCTACATCTGCACATAGTGAGAGTCCACTAAGATCCGGTCACCCATAGTATGGGCTGTTGTTATGTGAAAACCAAGTCAGTATGTACACAAATACTCACAGTACTCCAAAAATCTTCCTGTCTGTATTTATAATGTAGGAGAAAGGACTAACTTTTGGCACCAAAAAAGCCTCACTGCTTCTTGCCATTTCTCTGAGAAATTACACACAGCAATGTGTGTGGCTTCAGTCGCAAGGCCTCAATGTCCCTGATTCCATTAAGGATTCAAGGAGGCACTTTCAAGCTAGAAAGAGGCATCAGATCCGTAGTTAAATTCCAGATATATACAAAAGAGCGTAGCATGTGCTGCTTGTCCATAGCATAGATAGATCATTAGGGAGAAGCAGTGTTATGTTCTACGGGCACTGTCCAATGTTGATCTGGCACTAGCAGGATTCACTGCTAGTGCAGTGGAAAGCCGATGCTTCTTAGCGATGTGGAAACCAGCGCATATGCAACCGCGTATGGGGAGCACGGCTTCCTTCCTCAACCTCCTCTGATCTGTCCGGTTTGCAAATGCTAGTCTGAGTTGGGTTTTGGAGTGGCACTACCAAGTGTTAGCTTTCTGTTGCACTAGCTTCCCATTAGTCCCACTGGTGCGATGTGACTAGCACTGGCAGAGGGCCAGTGTTTGATGCTGTATTAAAAAATGGCTGAATCCTCCAATCCTTTTATGTGTGTTGCTAAATCAAATCTATCTTCATGGACTGTATTTACTATTCTTTTCTATGAATGGACACAGGCAAACACAAATGTTGCAGCAGTAACATCTTAATTATGAAAATACGTACAATTTTCTGAAGTATAAATTCATAAATTTTTCTTCCAGCGTTGGCTCGGAAGAATTTCCTGTACTCTCTACGGACCTGACAAATTAAAATATCAGAGTAAACATTTGGCTTTCATTTCCTTTCCTTTCATTTCATTTTGCCCACAAATATAAATAATGCACTAAGTTACAGACAGATGAGTTTTAGTGGTTTTCCAAATAAATAACGGCACAGCACAGGTTGTTTTTAGATACAGAAAACCATGGTAAATACAAGTAAAATAAAAATGTTCCTTAATTACACAAGAGAGGTTTGACATTCTCAGGCCTGTTTCTTACTGCTGGAAAACCCATGTTTCAGCTACACAAGACTAAACTGCATGCAGGAGCTCAGTTGACTTGAATGGTCTTTCCTGTAAAAAGGCAATCAAAATCCCCACACATACGTTAATTCTTTGTGCACAAGTGATTCAGATCCTTTAGGGGAGATGCCAATGACTCCATCCGGTCAGGTATTAATGGATGAATTTCAGTTCTTGCGGCCTGATGATGTGGACAAGGTGCTTGGACAAGTACGTCCCACCACCTGCTGACCTGACCCTGTGGCTGCTGACCAAAGCCAAACATGGGATTGGTGCCTGGATCCTGGAGGTCATTAACGCCTCTCTGAGGGATGGCCAGGTGCCCGCTCCTTTAAAGGAGGCGGTAATCAGGCCTGTCCTAAAGAAGGCATCTCTGGATCCAGAGATGGCTGCCAATTATAGACCGATGGCCAACATCCCGTTTTTGGGCAAGGTGTTGGAACGGGTGATGGTGGGACAACTCCAAGCACTCTTGGATGAAACTGATTATCTGGATCCATTTCAGTCCAGCTTCAGACCCGGGTATGGTACTGAATCTGCCCTGGTAGCCCTGAATGATGACCTGTGCAGGGAGAGAGATGGGGAGTGCGTCCCTGTTGGTCCTCCTGGACCTCTCAGCGGCTTTCGATACCATCAACCATGGTATCCTTCTCGATAGGCTGGCAGGATTGGGGGTAGGAGGCACTGCTTGGCAGTGGTTCCATTCCTACCTCGACGGCCAATTCCAGAAGGTGGTGCTGGGGGACTTTGGCTCTGCACCATGGCAGTTATGCCATGGAGTACCGCAGGGTTCCATTTTGTCCCTCTTGCTATTTAATATCTACATGAAACTGCTGGGAGAGGTCATCAGGAGGTTTGGGCTGTGGAATCATCAGTATGCTGATGACACCCAGCTCTACTTCTCTTTTTCAACTGATCCAGATGAGGCAGTGGTTGTACTGAACCGGTGCCTGGCTGAGGTAATGGGCTGGATGAGGGCCAATAAACTGAAACTCAATCCAGATAAGATGGAGGTCCTGTTGGTGGGTGGATCGAGCTCCTGGGTAGGTGACTTGGACCTTGCCCTGGATGGGGTTGCACTCCTTCTAAAGGACAGGGTCCACAGCTTGGGAGTGCTCCTTGACCCAGAGCTGTCCTTGGAAGCTCAAGTGACTGTGGTGGCAAGGAGTGCTTTCCTTCAGCTTCGGCTAATCTATCAGCTGCATCCCTACCTGGAGGAAGACTGCCTAGCAACAGGGACACATGCATTGGTTACTTCCCGGTTGGATTTCTGTAACATGCTCTACGTGGGGCTGCCCCTGAAGACAGTCTGGATACTTCAGATGGTGCAAAATAGAGCAGCCAGGTTGCTGACGGGGACTGGGCGTTATTCTCATATAACCCTGTCCTATATCAGCTTCACTGGCTTCCCATTGAAGTCCAGGCTCAATTCAAGGTGCTGGTTATTACCTATAAAGCCCTTAACGGCTTGGGACCTGTATACCTGAAGGAATGCCTTCTTCCATATTTGCCCTCCCGCCCCTTGAGATCGGCAGCAGAGGCCCTCCTCTGGGAACCCTCAGTGAAAGATATTAGGAGGCAAAGTACCCGGAGGAGGGCTTTCTCTGCAGTGGCGTCCCACCTATGGAATGTGCTCCCCAGAGAGGTCCGCCTGGTGCCATCGTTATTCGTATTTCGGCGCCAGGTTAAGACCTTTTTATTCCAGCAATATTTTAATAAGTTTTAATATTGTCTTTTCTATGTTTTTAACTACAGCCAGTGTGGGTTGGGAATTTATTTATGTTATATTTTGTGTTGTAAGCTGTCCTGAGGTTTTTTGCGACAGGACGGCATATAAATATTGTAAATAAATAAATAATAATAAATAATTGTTTAATGCAGAAGTGCATTCAGTCAAATGTGCATTACTCTGAAATCAAAGAGAAGTTTACCATTCATTACTCTCAAGGTAGTTTAACATTATCTGACCTTAACACAGAGGAGACCTTTCCCTTGATCTTGAATTACATGGTTGATCCCTCCTTTTAATAATTTAAGTTCCAGATAACATGCAGGTTTGCTTTTTATATTCAGATATTTAGGAAAGGAAAGTTCTTAGACAAAGTTTAAGTGTCATAGTTCTAACATTAACTTAGATCAGGACATTTGTCAAAATTAAATAAACTACACACACACGCACAGCAGGACCAAACAATGACTGGATGTGGTGTTTGAGTAACTGGTTATCACACATCAGCAACAATCTAAGGAATCTCTATATAGCTTTTCTGTGGCAGAAAATCAATGGCAATACCCTCACTGGTTTTAATGGAATGAGACTGCGGCATCAGCTGAATGACATTTCTTCTCTCCACAAGTGGTTTACTCATAAACTGCCTCCTGCCACACCAGTAAGTTGACTTTCCTAGAAAGCAATTACTGTTAGAATCGAGCAGTTGCTCTCAAGCACCAACCAGGTCAGTCAGTACTATTCCAAGTCAGTCCCTAACACTCTTAACCCCCTAATCCATCTATTTTGCTACTATCGGTCCGTGCTCTTTGGCACTATCAGCCCTTAGCACTAACTATTGCTCTTAACCACCCCCATCTCTCCTAGTGCGTTTTTCCCTGGTTGGCTTTGCCACTGAAAAGCCAATCTGGGCAGAGGGGGAGGCGGGGGGGGGCATGCCACTTCAGACCTCTTTGGAGCAGACCTATGTTGAAGACATAGGTGCCTCATTCACACAACTTGATCCTCAACCACAAAAACTACTGAAATTTGAAAATTACTAACTTGAATGGGCATTGTGGAATAAATGCCTGGAAGAAATTACCTAAGATTTCTAATAAATGAATTATTATAAATTCAGTTCTACCTTAGTCCAAAAAATTACCTAAAATCCATTAACTTGACTTAGTGGGAGGACACTCAAAACCTGGGTGCATTAGGTAATTCAAATGTAGAAGGTGCAGCAACTGCTAAGTTTAGAGCAACTTCACATAGACAGGGCCTAAGAGAAGTAATCCCACTGCCATTGATTGTTACCACATTTTCTTGGGTTACAACTGGGGCCGGAAATGAATTTAATTGGTTTTGTTACTGCTTGCTGTACACCAGATATTCAACACTGAAGGTGCAAAGTGGTTTTATTGTGGCACAGAAGTTATGTAAGAAGAAACGAACTGGTTCTTGTTGGTTACATAAGTATTTGCACACAGACACCATCAATACACAGTAGAAACACCTTTGGCAGCACTTACAGCTGCAAGTCTCTTAGTTAAATCTCTATCAGCTTTGCACATCTGGATCCTACAACGTTTGCTCATTCTTCCTGGAAAACTCCTTCAGCTCTGCCAGGTGGAATGGGAATCTTTAGTGAACGGCAACTTGCACGTTGTGCTACAGATCCTCAATCCAACTGAGGTCTGAGCTTTGGCCATTTTAAGACATTCAGGTTCTTGTTTGTCCACTACTCCAGTGTTACTTTGGCCATGTGCTGATGCCCGCTGTCCTGAACTTCTGCCCCCTTCTCAGGCTCTTTGCAGATAGAAACAGGTTTTCCTCGAGCATCGCCCTACCATTGGCTTGTCCATCTTGCCCTCCATCCTGACCAGTTTCCAAGTCCCTGCTGAGGAAAAGTACCCCACAATGCAATGCTGCTACCACCATGCTTCACCACATGGTCTCAGGGCAAGGAGCCTTGTGCCACATGGCAGCAGGGCCAAAAAGTTCGATTTTGATCTCATCAGACCAGAGACATTTTCCCCACGTTTGCTCTGTCTCTCACATGCCTTTTTTGCAAACTCCATATGGGCATTGATATGGATTTGTGTCAGCAATGGCTTCTTCTTGCCACCCTTCCATAAAGCCCAGCTTTGCAGAGCATCTGAAATGCAGTTGTCCCATGTATGCTTTCTCCCATTCATTGGCCACTTAGTTGCTTCACTGACGAGCACCTTCCTCATGTGGTCACTTAAGTTTTGGGTGGATAGCTTTCCTACGCAGAGCTGCAGCTGAACCACATACTTTCCACTCAGTAATAATGGATTTAACTGTGCACTAGATACTCATAGTTTGGGATTTTAAAAATAACCCATCACTGATTGGTGCTTCTGCAAAACATGATCCCAAAGTTGCTTTTCCTGATACTCTTTGTTTTAACACAGTATGCTCTCCAACAGACTATGGGCCTACCAGAAACAGATGAATTTAGTTTGAGATCATGTGTTATTCAGAATTGTGCTCAAAGTAGGCTCCAATCAGCCACTTATAAAACGTGACTTCCGAAGGTAGTTGGTGCACCAGGTCTTATTTAGGCTTGTCACAGCAAAGGGCGTGGATTTCTTTTAACTAACAAGTGCCAGTTTGATACTGTTTACTTAACATCTGTGCTACGCTAAAAGTATTTTGCATCTTCACAGTACTAAGTATCTTGTATATATCACATGGTAAAAAGGCCAGTGAATTCCAAATCAGTTCCAGGTTGTAACATAAGAAAATGTGCAAAGTCAAGGGTGAGTAAATACTTCTTATGCAGTGGCCATGTACATAATTCCTGACATGAAATAATCTGTCCACATAAATCATGGGTGGGCAAGCCTCCACCCCACAGGCCTTAATCTGGTGAGTGAAGATTACCCAGCCGGCCCACAGAGGCTTGGATCCCCCCTGGAGGCAACCAAGGGCTTTGAGAAGGGGAAGGGAGGTGAATCTTCTCTACTCTCTCTGATCTCACTGGCATCTTTGACCAGAAATGAAGGACTCTAGAGGACAAGTGGCATAAAAGCAAATCTGCTCGTTATCTCTAGTTAACTGTTCTGCAAGGGGCCATCTGTGAACTTACACATAGAGCTTTTACACCCCCGTACAGAACAGAGGTCAGCAGATTCTGGAGCTAAGCAGAGCTTTTTGGCAGATATCCCACCAGCTCCTCTGAGCATGCTCTGGGCATGGCTCCTGCCTGGGTCCAAATACCCTTCAGTGGGGAAGAGAAACAGAACACAGACACAGGGAGAAGGGTGGCTTGAGTGAGTTCAAAGGTGAGCACTAAAAGAAAACAGTTTCAGGTGAACAATCTGTCTTTGCTGCGCTCTGGGACTCACTTACATGGGTGACTAAAAAGCCAAGGACTCAGGGAGGGGGAAAGACACCAAGACTGAAGAAAGAACAGCTCTGCCAATCAATATACCCATCCTGGCTCTACCACCTAGGTGGCAGTGCTTGATGAATACAGATGGCTGAGCCAATATAGCTGCAATACATAGCTGTGCTATTGGCATGCCTCTGATGAATGCCACTAAAGAAGACGCTGGTTCTTTCACCTGCAAGCAGGTGACAGGTGAGCTAGCTCGTATGCCAGGTGGATGGTAGAGGTTATTCATTCTGCTAGGTATTGAGAGAAGACTGGGAGCCTCACTTGAGCCCAAAATGACAAACAAAAAGTCTAGCCATCCTTCAAAAGTAGGATGACTATAGAAAGTGAGACTCCTGCAAACATCGAGTAAATGGAGTTTAGTTTCAAGTGGGGACATTAGTTCAGAGAGGAAGAGTGGTAGTACTCTTTTCAGGACTGTCCTGAGACTTTTATATATAGGATGGGGTACAAAAGTTTGAAAGAGAGAGAGAGAGAGAGAGAATTGTGTCCTGCTTTAGGTGAAACTTGACTACAACTTTAGATAGAAATGAACAATCAGGCCGAAGGACAACCATAACCCTATGGAACACTGACGGTTCAATAAGGTCCTGCTGAAGGACACAAAGTGAGGTATCTCAAAAAGAAACTTGACAACTTTTCTATCACATTCTTGCACAGAAGGATACCAATCTCTTTCTTGAGTGGTGGTGCAGGCTCAGTGGAACCAAAGACCCCTGATGGGGGAAGTCTATGTGACACTCATCAGTAATGACGGAGAGTATCTGCTCATAGGATGTGATGTGGTTCTAGGCATGGTGGAAGGGTGTCAGTCAGTTGTAGAGAAGAGGAATTTGGCATAAAATTCTGCCGTAATAATCTAAGATGCAGTTTATTTTCATCAGCACTCTTCCCTCAGATAGGATGATGGTATTTGAACTAAAATGACCATTTAGAGTGGAAAGATAAGAAGTAAGATTCTTTAGGTGTCCTACTGAGGCATGATGGAAGAATGTGTCTTATGTTCAGATTTTACTTGAGACCCCTCTATGATGATGGGATTAGGCACAGGGTATTGCTGCAGTGGGAGCAGTTTTGAAGAAGGCGTTGGGGATCAGGCACCCCTACCTGGCAGAGGAGAAAAGTTCAGAGAAGGTAGGAGAGACAAGGGGAGGGAGAAAAAAGGGAGTTCTGCTGAGAAAGATGCATACAGTAGATTTTGCCTTGAGACTGTGTGCCAAATTGCTTCCTGTCACTGAAGGGGAAAAGAAGGAATTAAACCACAGGTGCGAGGCATGCCCAGAGCACCTGCAGAACAAGGAGAAGGGTTCTCACCAAGAAACTCTGCTTAGGTCTGGAGCAGCCTTCCCCAACCTTGGGTTTTCCAGACACGTCTGGACTGCAACACCCAGAATTCCCAGTCAATGGCCCTGCTGGATGAGAATTCTGGGAGCTGCAGTCCAAAGGCTTCTAAAGGCCACCGGATTGGGAAGGCTGCTCTACGGCATTCCAAATTCTGTTCTGCACAGCGCATAAAACCCATATGTGTGATGCACCAACAAAAGCAAAGAAAGCCATGGTCACAATTAGCTCTTATCACAAAGGGAGGACATAAAGACATATCTAACAGCTTTAACTTGAATCATTGCCAGTACAGGCCAACCATCCCTTCAATAAAAACCACACACTATTTCTCTGATAATCCACATTTATGATAAGAATAGCAATGCCTTCCAACAGCTTCATATATATCAAAAACATACATGTAAAAATGCCCAACACCACATGCAATAGCTTTTGTTTTGTTTCTAGAAGCTGGTGGGGAGAAAACAATTTCCTCAAAGATCATGCTTGCTAGAGCAATCTCAGAGCACCAGAAGTTTATTATGCGTTAGTAGAGGCTTCACTTGACTGAGTTCATTACTGACAAAAGGGAGTTGTTTGAGAGAGTACCTTTAGTCCAAGCCAGTAAGCCCAAATGACTGCAACAGCATGCTTGCGCCTAGCCTCCTCCTTCAAGCGTTTCAACTCCCTTCGAGCCTAAAATGTTTAGATAGTGAGTCATAGAGACAGCCCGATGCAGACAGCACAATGATCAGAGAGAGAACACTCCCGCTGAGAGAACAGCTGATACAGGAAGATGGAAGAACAGTGTGCAACCTTCAGAGCCCCAGCATGTCAGGGTGCAGAGAGGGTGAGAGGGGAAGCTGGTCCTCGGCATGGCCTCACCAATGCGTATTAAAGACTTATGAGCGCCAGGCGGACTCTCGGATGAGCGCTCCCCCAGGGCATCTGTTCCATTTGGCAAAGGCTGGCTGGTTCATAATTTTGACCAAGGGCATTCTATGCAAGGTGTAGACCCAAAGGACGCTGATTCAGACCAAATATTAGAAAGCAGCCCACATATTCCATTTTGCAATGACAAGTACCTGAAGTACAAGAAGACTAAACCAAGTACTGAACGTAAGTACTTGGAGGACATCGAGAAGAGACTCCTGGGAGACCCCAGCTTAGAGCACTCCCACCCTCTAACGTTCAACTATCCTAAGCATGTTGACGCCACGGTTACTTTCTTCCAAAATCTTGTAAGTGAGCTTTTGCTGCATCATCACATAAAGACATACATGAATATCACATCACAGGAACATGATTTCAGCATTTGTACAACAGAAGGGAATGGGGTGGGAGAGAGCAGGGGAAGGACTTCTTACAAAGAAAAAAGAAAAGGGTATCTATGCATTCGGCTTGGACATCAGTTTCTGTTAATTCCTTTTTACTACTTTAGGATTAGTAGAGGACAGACATCTACTGAGTTTGGATTGTTGGGCATAAACAGCATAAAAGCAGCAGCAGCTATTGCTATGCACTTGCAGCACTGTGGCATCAGTTCATCCTACAGAAAGTCTTGCTAGTTTTGCTACTGGAAGATTCCTAGAACCAAAGCCCCTGATATTTAACCTTGTGCTGATCTAAAAGATCCTACAGAAAAGAAGAGCACTGCATTCTATACCCACTTACCTGGGAGTAAGCCCCAGTGAACTCAGTAGGTTTGCCTAAATAGTTATACAAGTGGTACTGATAAATCCTTAGCATAAGAAGAATTTACCTTATGTCCCCGACCAGGTTCCTCCTGGCTGGGCTGGACTTCACTCCCTATACCCCCACCGAGCATGCTAGGAGTAATGGGAGTTGCACTCCCACACCTCTGGAGGACCCCAGGTAGGAGAAGGCTGGTTACAGAACTAATGCTGGAAGGACTGCAGTGTAACTGTTTCAGTGTGATTTGGCGGGAAAGAAGCAGAACACTGCCCACCTGCATCATCATTCGGTTTTGCTCAAAGGCATGTAGTAAGTTTCCTCGCAGAGAGATTATCTTTTTCGCTGCTCTCTTTAACAGTCATCTTCTACTAAAGGGCAGCAAGTCCTATTTCATAAATAAGCTTAGCTAGTGAGCCCTTGTTTGAGATCTGATTTTTTTCTTAAAACCCAAAATAACAGCAGCCTTAATGATGGTGGGGCAGCCATGTACTGTTTGATCACCAGAAACATGGACATCTTGGAATAATCTTATGGTAAAAGGTTGGTAATGTGAAGCACACTTTTCTTGAAATAACTGCTCCTCAAAGAAGCCAGTCAACACTCTCTTGCAGAAGAATTTTCAGTTATTACATGGCTCGCAATTCCAGCCCAGACCAAAACTATCTGTCTATATTTATGTTACCAGTATATTGACCATTTCTGCAGCTCAAAAAGCTATCACCCAATTCTCTAAATTTGACTCACTGTCCTCAAACCATTGAAATCTTGAGGGCAGTGAGTCTAATTTAGAGAACTGGGCAATAGGAAGTAAGTTTAATTGCTTTACTACCATTTTACCATGTACATAAATACAAACCCGGCCTGCATGGTGCAGCACGAGCAACCATTATTTCAAAGGCAGTCCTCTAGTACAGCCCAACAAGGTGCTCTCCTATCAGCCCCAACCAGCACAGCCAAAGGTCAGGGATGAGAGGAATTGCAGTCCAAGCCACCTGGAGCGCACAAGGTTCAAGGAAGGCTGTATTCCCTTTCTAATCCTTCGTAACATATAGTCTTTAAAAATATTCTTTGTAGCCTGCCCCAACCTTGAACAACCCCCCGCCCCAGATATTTTGGAAATTAACTCCCATTACCCCCAGTCAGCATCACCAAAGTCAGGAATGCCAGGGGTGGTGGTCCAAAACATCTGGCGGTCACTGAGTTGGGAAAGGCTGCACTAATGCATGGCGGGTGGATGCACACATTAGACCCTCTTATCCCACTGCCATTGGCACTGCTTATCTGCAGACTTCTGGGATTTTCTAGCTACTCCACCACTGAGCTGAGGCCCCTCCAAAGCACAACTCCCTGAGGTTTTAGTCCAGAACAGCAAGCAGGTGGTGTTAGTGAGCAGTCTCTTGGGCAAGGGCTGCTGCCCTTCTGGCTACTGCAGGTCATCATCCAACCCTGGGATTCCCTGCAGAGCCTATCCTGGCACGGTGACTGAGCAGAGTGCCAAGAAGGAGGATGCTCGCAGGCCGGGGCCTCTAGCAGTGTGCACAGGTGGGGAAAAGGCACAGCAGCCACTGCAAACTGAACAAGGGGAATGGGTGTGCACACATACTGGAGCCCACTGGGAGAGGTTGCTTGCAAACCCCCGCCCACATCAGAGCTAGCCCTGCTCCATCAAGGGCATTTTAGTGAAGCTTCATTTCTGAGAACAGCTGACAGTGGCATTCCTAGATTTTTTTCAGGGCCACAGTTTAGACTTGCATATTAATTGCTTTCTCTTGAAAATCTAATCTTGCTACTATACCCACCTTCTAATGCCAACACCCTTTTTTAAAGTAAATTTATTTGTAAAGAAACCAGCTAAATACATTTCTGAGAGCTAAGCTTTGCAGGACTACAAGCCCATGCTACAGAAACAACTAAAGTCTATGTTTGTTGACGGTATCCATGTGCAGATACCTTAAACAAACAAAAATTGGTAACTGTCTGCCATAGACCACAGTTTCTAAGGTAGCTAGATATACTTTTGGGATGCAACTCAACCGGCTGGAGGGCCAAATTCTTCACACAGCAAGTGCCCAGAGGATGCTGTCACAGCCATTATGTGGTTCCTAAACCCTAGCCAGATTTTACTAGTGCCTAAAACCAAGACTTGCCTTCCAAACATATCCTTTGCCATCTAAAACCAGGAGGCAACTCTTCCCAGCTTTGCCTACAGAAAGTCTTTCAACCACTACCAGAATTGATTTCAGCTGCCTGGTCCTCGCTGCGATCTGAGCAGCAGCTTGGAAACGTCCTGGCGTCAGAGCTGCCATCCCATGTTCACTACTCAGCTTCCAATGGCTGCTTGGCTCTCACAGAGCCAAAAAGAAGGGCTGCCTGCAATTCTGGGAGCCTGCACAGTCTCCCGCAAACTGCCTCTTTCCCCAGTTCTACACATTGGCTCCTTTACAAACACTGCCCATTCCTCAACACAGGAGTTGCTAGCTGAACTGAAAAGTGTAGACTGGCTCGTACTGCAGCATGCCATTATGGCCACCAGAATGCTTGCCTCTTTCAGATATTACGGCATTGCTTCCTAGCCCCCAAAAAGGTTCATTTAGTCATGTGACATGATGCACTCGTCCTAAAAGTCCTGATAAGACTTCCCAGCCCACCCTGTTATGTCTGGCAGCCCAAAGCTCTACCTTGCCTGTTTTGTTGCTTTATTATTATTACTGTGCATAGCACTGTGCTAGAATGAACAAAGCAATGCTTTGTAATAAAATGTGAAGTAACAAGACAGCCTTCTCCAACCTAATGCACTCCAGATGGATTGGACTGCAACCCCCATCATTCCCATCCATGCTGGGCACCAGACATCTGGAAGGCTGCAGATTGGGGAAGGCTGTATTAAAGCATAGTTAGAATGTATGTGCACTACTGTGAATTTAATTGCGTTTCCCCCCCTCAAACAGTTTTAGTGTGGGATACTAAAATATTACTGCAAGTACATGCTAATAAAGACCTTTTGCTCTGAGACATGCACATTTGGTTAAGTATATTTTAGGGTGCTGAGTCCACTCATTTTCAGTCTGGATGCCTAATGGTTTGTTAAGAAGCAATTAGTGTGATTCAGCTGGGCAGGTCTAGAATGTTTTAGTGTTAAGTGCAGCAAAGATGAAAATGGTTATCAGCAATGACATGCTCAGGTTTAGTAAGTCAGTAAAAATGCTTAAATCTTGCTTTTCACTAATGAAGTTGGATAAGGAAGGGGAGCACATGACACTTGCAGGGAGTACCTTAAATCCAAGCCAGTAAGCCCAAATAACAGCAATAGCAAGTTTATTCCTAGCCTCCTCCTTCAGTCGCCTCAGTTCCCTTCGCGCCTGTGGTGCATTTGAAAACGAATTACAGAAAAAAAATTGAGCGAAAAAAGGTTGCTTCAACATCCCAATGGACAGAAAAAGGAAGAGAGTGAGAGAAAGGAAGGGAGGAAGGGAAGAAAGAGAGAAAGTCATTTCATATAGTATAAATGAAAGAGTGTGCTGGCTAGACTGAAACTTGTTAAAAGTACAGCTGCGCGTGAGAGAGAGAGAGAGAGAGAGAGAGAGAGAGAGAGCGAGCGCGCGCGCGTGCGCGCACAACAAAGTAGCTGAAAACTTGTCTTTGGCCTATCTAGATAACCCTTGCACCATGCAGTGGCTCTTAAACAACCTGAAACATGCTTGCATTTCTTACCTGAGCACCGCGCCAATAGGCTGCGATCGTGGTGACCGCTTCCTGACAGCGCTTCTGGTGCTTCAGTTCACGAAGCAGCTTTCGGGCCTGTATGGGAGCACACACACACACACAGAGAAACACACCAGGCCAAAGACGAGTTATCACGTGGAAAAAATTCATTTGTCCAAAAGACACAAACAGAGTGATTGGCTGCCTGGATACCCACTCCACATCTCTCAGGAGAAAGAAATATTTTATCATTCTTTATGTCTTGATAGTATGCAATTCTGCTTACTCTTTCTGAGTGCAGGCTTTATGAAAACAGTGTTGCAAAATTAATTGAGTGGGGGAGAAGCATTTATTTCCTATACCCTGTTGTTGGTGGGCGGGGGGGGGGGGGGTCACCAGTGCTTTAACTAGTTTTCCCAGACTCATTGATTTCTGTTGTTGACTTGGGATTTCAAGCCACAACACTCATATTCTTAAAATAGCCACTAGATGCATGTAATGCAGATTCTAGAGAAAGCTTAAGTTAAACAAAATTGAAGAGAAAAATGTTTTAAGCATAATAATCCAAACATTCCATTAAGCAACCTTTTACATAATCAGCTTTACATTTTAGATTCTTTTGGCACAGGCAATAGCACGAAGTGCTGGTGCTGTCTCGGTTATTTAAAGCACATTAAGACTGAAATTACATGGCCCAGTTGCATTTCCAAAACCTAGTCACTGCTTCATTACTGCAAAGCAGCAATGCAATTAATCAATTGATTCATTAAATCCTACTTCTGAAAATAAAACACACATTTAAATGAATGCTTAAATAAAGATTTTCCATCATAAAGAGATGGATAGAAGGATGTTAACTCCTCTCCCACCCACTGTTTTTCTCGCATCTGTGAATTCAAATATGTGGTTACAAATGAAACATGGAACCTGGAGTGAAGCTGGGCGAGGAAGCTGAAAGGGAAACTGGTAGGCAGAGGAAGGATTAAATATTCTTATTCCTTTCTGCCTCTTCCGACCCACAAATCATCTCCTAACTCTACTTTTCCATGGAGAGGCAGCTATTTGGAAAAATCAACATACAATGTAGTTCTGACCTAACACACTGCATTTAGATGTCAGAATGCCCAAAGCAGGAGATCTTAATTAGAAGGCATAATACTACAACAAAAAGTGTCTTCCACAGTACAATGTTCTATGGAAAGTAATACCAGCACTCTTTGTTTCCAGCAAATGTCTGCAGGACTGTGCTACGGTCTTCTCTGTTAGCATTCCTAAATGTGGTGAAGGAACCAATCCCCTCCCCACCCTCTGAGCAATAAGGAAATGCCAGGATTCCAACAGAGGAGGTTTTGGATTCCCAGCTTGGACCATGTGGGTACCGCCATTATTCTGTACTGAGATTACATCGGGAAAGGGAACTAAGTCTAATCCAAATTATTCACCAAACTCACCTTCCATCCTCTGATATAAGATTGCACTATTATGGCAGAACTTTTGATCTGCTGGTACTTCTTTTGTTGCTGTATTGAAAAAATTAAAAAGAGTGTGTATATAAATATATAGAAAGGAAATTGCAATTTTTAAAGAACTGGAATGCTAAATCAAATCACACATACTTTCTTTTGCATATTGTTGCTAAAAACAACAGGAACCCAGACGTAAATGCAATTCAACTCCTTTGTGCATCTCCAAATAGGGAGGAGTGCACAGAAAATGCTCCAACTCCCCTCATCTTTGCAATGGCACTATTGTTTTACATGTTATGTAGGACAGTCCTTGAAGACTTATAAAGAAACAATTCCCTAATTCAATAATGGGAACTCATTATTGGAAAAGCACCTCAGTAATGCTCCAAGATCCCAGCATTTCCCTTTGGTTAAACCATATGCCTATATAACTAAGTCATGGTTAAGAATTTGGCACATACCAACACAAAAAACATGGTTTGAAGTGGGTTGCTTTGTATTAATGATGCTATAAAGCTGCACTGAGCAAGCCATAGCTGAGACACTTTCCCTCGCTTTCCTGATCATGCAATAAGGCAGCAGGCTCCCCATACATACCTCTGGGGCAGAGATTTGCTCAGCAAGAAGGAATTTGGGATCTTTCATAACCAGGCTTAAGGCGACGGCCGTGTTTAAATGTTACAGCTGCACTGAGCCCAAGGGCAGTAATGCTGTTTCTACAGCCTTTCCAGCTCAATTCAAAGTGCTTTTTAAAAACCAATAAAGAGCATGCAGAGAGATTCTACAACTGACTGCTGTAGAATTATGAAATTCCTTCTGCTAGGGCAGACTTGAAAGACCGAAGACCAAGCTCAAGCACTTTCCAAGAATACTCACTATCAAATAGATTCCAGTCTATGGCAACTTTCGCCATTCAATTGAATATTTTCTTTAAATAACGGATGTTTATCATTTTCAAAGCCATGATAACTGCACCAGCCCATGAAAAGGGACAGGAAAAAGCCTAGACTGATGAAATCCTTACTGCATATCTTCTGTACCAGGCAGAAATCACAATTTGGCTCTTTTTCATGAGAAGGAAACGTGTGCGGCACTTCCAGCCCCTGTAAATCTTCTGGATTAGTGTGGCCAAATCCTCAAGGCGCTGTTTTCTCAAGTCTTCTAACTTGAAGAGCTGTGAAGGAGGGTAGAAGGAAGAACACTGCCTTAGAAACAACATTTAACGTATTAGGGCCTCACTCATCAAAGCAAGCTGGGGTGGTGTGATGGCAGAGGTGTTGGGCTTGAGTGGGGGCAACTCAGGTTCCAAGCTCCTGTCTCAGCTACAAACCTCACCAGGTTTCCCCTGGAAAAATTAACCCACTTGATGCCTGGATTAAACATACAGCAAAATGGGTTAGTGGAATGGACCGTACCATTTCTGGCTGCAAGTGAAAGGATCACATGATATGCACGTCTTTGCAAGCTCCCCATGTAAAGACAGACAGACTTTGCTTAATCTTTCATTCCACTGTTTGCTTGTTGAGAGAATCAGATTTGTATGCCCTTGTTACACATTGCATTTGCATAGAACAAATGGTTGTTTTTGGTTGGTGGCTTTTTATTTTTCGTGTTTTTCTATGACTAAATTTCTGTAAAATTATGGAAAATAAAAAGAACTCCCCCGCACACCCACAGGTCTGCAGATCCTTTGAGATGCAGGAAAATTTGCTCTGTTGCAGAATGTGTGGGTCTTCTTTGGAGAAACCCAAATGCCTCTGAATGCATTGTAGATTCCTCCAACATCTCTTCTTATCCCCATGTATAAGAGTGCCTCACAGCAAAGAACTAGAACTGGACTGGGCACCGCTTCCCATTATGCTAATCTTGTCCACCTGGAGGTGTTTTCACAAGGGAAAGTGTTCAGAAAAGTCTTCCCTGCATGCACTCCACATTGGTAGAGCAAATTCCTACTCCACACCCCCACAATTTCTGCAAGTGCAGATGAGGACTAACAGGTGTTGCGATGTGAGGATGCAGCTTTGGAAGGGTAGAGTAACTCTGGCAAACATTAGAAAAGTTTTTGTTTGTCTATTTCTCATTTCTGCAGTTTCTCTGCCATTTAGCTATGTATCTGCTGCCTGTTCTTTTCCAAACCTACTAAACTTTAGTCCTTCATTCCTTGGAAGCCTGAATTTATCTTTACATCAAAATAAATCTCTGCTGTCTCACAAAAATAAAAATAGATGACATTTTATTATTCCAGTTGCATTTTCTTAAATGAGAAACATTGGTTCACATACTGTTCTTGGATTGCGGATGAATATTTTTGATCTGCCCAAGGAATATTCTTCTTCAGGAATTTCCAGCTCATTGAACAGTACCTCTACACCAGCTCTAAAATGCAAAAAGTTTGCAAGCTGTTACCATACCACAAAATCACATGCTAAGTTTGCCATATTAGTAAACATATTCATGCCATATTAGTGTGTGTAACACACACACCCAATAAAAATTATCTATTCTGTTTACAATACTTTGTGCTCTAAATGTGAAAATATGGAAATTAACAGATGTCTGCTCTGAGAAAGTGATAGTTCCAACCAGACTGAAATTGTCAAAGCAAAAAGGACACATTCTACGCTTTATTTAGGGATGGCTTTAAGAATCTGATTTTGAATTCTTATATGAAATGTCCAGGTCTTTCAGAATAATGTGAGGACCAGAACTTAAGCTAAGCAACAGATTTTGCAATTTTTGGCAGTGTAAATGTACCAAAATAGGTAACTGAAAATAAGTGTTTAAAACAGGTTTAAAAACATTTTCAGGTTGATGCAGAAACTGAATGCTCAAAACACGCAAGGGTAACACATACCAAAAATGGACAGATTCTCCAATCCATAATGACAATACAATTTTACAGTAACTTCTCAAGGCATGTATAGCCAAAGGGCAAAACACATTTGCAGTTTTAAAGTGGGAAGACTAGTGAACATACTTTCAACCAATTCACCCAGAAAGATACAAGGGGCTTTAACAATAACAAAAACTTATGAACATGTTTAAATGAATTTGCACTGTATGAATTTTAGTGTCATACACTTCCCTCAAAAATATTTTAAATAAATAAATAAGTTGGTTGTCTGATTTTTAAATTACCTTTTACTGAGTTTCAGATTTCCAGGAAAATGTTTCAGGAAAAACATGTTTCCCTGGCTGTCTTGTCCCCAGCTAAATCTATTTTTTGCTCAGCTTATAATAAGCTATACTCATATGCAAAAGGATCATCCGAATAATCAAGAGCAGACCCCACAATCCTGCTACTTCCTCCAATTCCTCAGATTAAGAGCTTCAGTGGAGCCATGCAAAATTGCAGTTTGTACTCTGGAACTGTGAACTCCAAGATAAATCAGCAATCCAGGCAGGGCAAAAAAGCAGGGGCTGAGAACAGTAACTGGGCCACTTTGCAGGACACAATAAGCCACACTGCTGCTGACAGATTATCAAGGCCTGCCATGGTTTGTTTCCCCTTTCATCCTCCACATAACCCAGGGGCTGACACTAACAAGTATAGCAATGCAACATGGCTCACTCTGTCATGCAAGCCCAGTCTTTGAGGAGATCAGTTCCTTGGCCAGACTCTCACTGGCCGATGCAAGTGTGACAGTGCCAGCCAAGTAATGGCTTCAGCATCCTCATCTCTCCTTTCCCTGCTGAAAACTATCACTCTCCACCACAGCTTATCATGACTGAAATTCTAATACACCAGCGGTAATATTAATCATTGTTAGAGCAAGCCAACATTCACACCTAACCTGTTATCTGAAACCATGGTTTGAAGCTGGAAAGAGCATGCAAGTCCCAAAGCTCAGTCCCAGTGGCTTAGCCACAGTTAAGCGACAACCGTTAGGATAAAGACACTTCTAGCAGTTTTTACCTGGCAGGGCCTCTCCAGTGTGGCCATGTCTGCTTACAAAGCATTTTATATCTTTCTAGACAAGGCTCATAAAGTTGCCTGAAAGCATATCCCGCTCTTCTAACACGGACATTTTCCAGTAGACCCAAATAACGAACCTGATGACAAACTAGAGCCTCATTGAAGATCTGTGCTGCTTTTTTGTCATTGGGCTTAATGCACCTGCAAATAAAAGACCATTTGTCTAAAGTTTGTTTGACGAATTTAAGTTATATAACATGACATTATTTCTCCCCACACAATTCTTCTTTGGTATTTTACAAATTGCAGAAAAATGAAGAACAGTAAGGCTGGAATTCAGACTTTACTTCCACTGGGGGCTGAGATGTCCCAAGAGCAGAGTGGTGAGGAGATTCCTTCTTGAACTCTCCAAAATTCAGCGGGAGTTAGGGCTAGGCTGTGTGTACAAATGTACTCCTGGCCCCCATCAAGACTGGGCATTCAGGTTCAGAGCTGAGTCCAGGGGTACACCCAAACTGCAAGCCTGAGACTTCAAGAGGGGTTATCCCCATCCTTCCAGCACAGCTTTAACTGTTATTCCCAAAGCTACCTTTCAGCTAACCAGGAGAGCCTCTGTCTTGTCGGGATTGAAAGAAATCCATCAACATCTGAGGACTATGGGGGCACGTTGTGACCCAAAAGTTATTTTAAGGTGCATCTAAAGTATGTACAATTTCATACTTAAGCCTTGAAACAAACCTTGGCATCACTGCCATACAACTGCCAAGGTTACTACTAGAATACAGATTTGCCCTAAACTGAAAGCATCTGAGATAACCAGAACTGGCTGTTAAGTATTGAACTGGCCAAGTGTCATTGTCCTAGCAAAGAAGCTGACTACCGTGTGAATAGTTTCATGTCCAAAGGTACCTATTTCCTTGATGGCCCGGAAGCAGCAATGATGGCAGTTGTGCAGTGTAAAAGATTTGATTAATCTTGGATTTATTCAAAAGTCGTATTAACTCTCTAGCTACAAGAACAGTTAGTGCCACAGAACACATATAGAATAAAGCAGAACAATTAAGATTTTTGTAATCTGGACTGAGATTCTAGGATGAATGAATGCTTTGAACACCTACCCTGGACATCCTTTCTGGAGCCAAAAACGGGGGTACAATTATTCAAACAAACAAACAATATATACTTCCATGTACAATATTGGTATGCAAAGGATTGTGTGCAGCTTGAAATCTCACAGCATAATGAAATTCAGTCAGTCCAAATAAAAGGCAGCCTCATTCTTACCCTGTAATTCCTAAGAGCCAATGATCAAGTAAACATGATCTCATCCCTCTCTGATGGCTTCCCTTGAATATGAGCATTGCTTTTCCTTGAGTCAGTTGAAGAGGACAGTATCACTTACCTGATATAATTGGGATTTTTCGTTTGCAAGTTCTTCATCAAGGTTGCCACAGAAGCCTTGAATTGAGAACCTGCTGTTGGAGGCCTCTTTAAATTAATCTTGGCAGGATTTCCCTCTGGGAATAAGTCTTTAATGAGGGGGTGGTTGGCCTTCCACATGGCTTGGGACAGATCACGGTAAAGCAAGTCATTATTTTTGTCAACAAATCCTTCTACCTGATACATCACCTGAAAAGACAAACCAATAAGCAAAGGCTAATCAAACCAGGAAGAAACAGATGGGAGACACACACCAAAAAACAAATTGTGATCCCTTCCAAAGTGCTCCTTCTGCATGTTTATCATAAAGTAAACTATTTCCACATATCACCTTGACTCTTGTTTGAGCCTACTATTTTGCACTATAAACAAAAAGGAAAAAACACTCAGGCTTGCTTCTTAAGCTCTGGAACTGGTGCACTGAAATGAACCAGAGATGAGTACTGTTCTACAGATGAGTACTGTTCTCAAGGGGATTTTGGCCTTGGAAAGTTAGCACCAGTTATATTTTTAATTGTCCAAAGCTGGAGGAGTGTTAGGGTTGTGTAAAAACAAAGCAAAACTTTACCTTGCCTGCATAATGCTGAATTCTGAAACAACTGTGTGGCAGGGAAGTGTCATTCAAGAAACGTGCGCATTTGCTCATCCTGCTCTCAAAGTGCTGGTGAGTGGCACAGACCTGGTTCAATTTTTCTAAGAATGTCTCATCAGTTACAGCTCCTGGCCTCAAGCACTCTTCATCTAACATAGCCAGAATTCCATTCTGATTCTGTCACATAACAAAAAAAAATGGTTAATTTCATCATTTGGGCATGAATAGCATTCATATTACCTATGAATCATGATTTTGAAACTGAAAAATAATCCAGATTTTATCAAGCCACGTCTCCAATCGGAAAATAGGCTAGCCTATACTTCCATCATTTACAGTCCTTAAATATCTTATAAGACATTTATTTAGATTAAATTAACTCAGCAAGCTGACTAGAACTAAAACATCTATGTCAATATTCATATTGTCGTTATCATCATCATCATCGAAGTCTGAATATTAAATTCAATTGACTGGGGTATTCCTGTTTTTTAAAGCTTCCCATTGATAATGCCTAAGAACTTCCATTCTTCAACCATGATCTCTAGAACCATCTTCCATATGTCTATGAGAGAATCTGTCACAAAGAGGAAGGTCAAGATAGCTTCTCATTGATATTAGAGTGTAGGACATGGAATACTCAAGTCAAGTTGCAACAACCCAGGTTTAGGTTAGATATCAGGAAAAGTTTCCTCACTGTCAGGGCAATACGACAGTGGAACCAGCTACCTAGAGAGGTCATGGGCTCTCCCACACTGGAGACATTCAAAAAGCAACTGGACAGCCACCTGAGTGGGATGGTGTAAATTGGTGTCCTGCAACAGCAGTGGGTTGGACCCAATGGCCTTCTTGGCCCCTTCCAACTTTGCTGTTCTATGATTCTATGAATCTTCCCACCTGATCCTACACAGGTCAGAAGGAAGTCTTCAGAAAGATAGGACAGAAAGGGTCTATATCTAGGAAATTTGTGGCCTTCTCCTCAGAGGAAAGTCCCTCAGGCCCTCCAGCCCATAGGATCAACAGTAGGGAAAAAGACTCATTGCACAAGTGATATCTGATAAATCCCCTGCTGTTACAATCCAGATCTAAATGGCAAGCTGCAGTTTTCACAATGTTGCCTAGTAGACGTGAGATTCCTTAGATACTGGGGACAGAAAGAAGAGACCAAGACACAGCAGTAGAGATTCATGCTTTGCATGAAGATGGTTCCAGATGCAATCCCTTGCATCTACAGCTACAAGACAGGTAGCAGTGGTGAAAACTTCAGGTCTCTTGGCCCAGACCCTCCTGCCCATTCAGAGCAAACAATACTGGGCTAGATGAACCAAGGACTGACTTGCTATAAGGCTCCTTTCACATGTGTCCTAAAGGGCAAAACCATGCTGGGAGAAGGAGATGTAAATGGGGTTGACTCTTACCTACAGCCATCATTATGGTAATGCTGCCATACATTCTCAAAATATTTGAAGGGCATCTTGTTTCTCATGACTTCAAAGATTTCCACAAAATGAATGGTTACAATACTGAACAAAGAGTTAAAAGTGATGTTTCATCTTAACTGAACAAAGAGTTCAGTTACTTATGGTTTGGGATATCACCAATATCTGCTAGATAGGTGCTCACAAACAACAATCCACTTTACTACTACTAGAATGATCAATTGAACATAAGAATTAAAGTCGAAGTAACTGTTCACAAAGAAACATTCTTAAAGTTGATTTTACTCTTAAACATGGGCAATAAAATAATTAACTGCTAGGGAAAGGGGTTCTGAAAACAGATCAAAGCTGGAAGTTTGGGAGGGAGATGAATTGCTAATCATGAGTTCTCATAGCAGGTATGTCTGCAGACTTCACATTCCATTACAAGATAAGAAATTCCTTTTACACAAAAAGGACATCAGCTTTACAGCCTGAAGACATCCATTCCAAGGAATGAAAGATAAGAGAAGGTCTAAGGACCAACTTTCAGATACTTTCAAGATGTAAGCATGATGACAGGGCATATTTGTTCTTCCCTCTTAGAAAATCAATGTATTATATTGTCGATTTAGGCTAGACTGATCTGGCATTCAAAATTAGAATATGATGAATTTCTGTTGCATGGAAGTTGAAACAGAAATAATGAAATGACCTCTGCAATGGATCTGTTCACACCCTCTTCTGAACAGGAGCAGTAAAAGCCTTTCCCTCTATCTGAATCAAACCCAAGGACTGATACCATCATATTACAATCCTAAACAACCTGAGAACATGTGTATGAAATCCATAGGTAGTTGTCCCTTTTAGGCAACTTTGCACCTGGTTGAGAGGAAAGGATCCTTGTCTCAGTCCATGTGGCTATTTTATGCATATATTTTCAGTGCAACACAGGGAGGCAATTCTTATATTAAGGCCATAGTATGTGAATAACATCCAATAATTCTATAATAAGAAGGTGCGAAAGAGGTGAGGATGCTCCTTGCTAAGAATGACAAGAGGGAGAAGAGGCAAGACAATGGAAATATCTGAGATACCCCACAATGTATACATTGTTATGGAGTTTTCTGTTTAGATGAAATATTCTTCTTGCTCTTGGCACACAAGAGAGAATGTGGAAGATGAAAGTTATATGCACTTGGTGAAAATAGGAGAGGGGAGCAGGATCAGGCCTGCTGGCCACCCACTGCCAGCAGCACTTTCACCTGTTCTAGAACCATGCATATTCCATTCTTTTCCGTTTTAAAATTTAGTAGCTTCTCCAAGAGATGACACAGTTTCTCTTAGCAGTTCCTCTCCACAAGCTTGCAATATGATTTCAATTTCCAACACAAAGTTTTAGCTTTGAGCAAAATGAGACAGTGAGGTAAGAAAAGGGCTGGCATCTCTCCCCTCCCCCCACCCCTTGCCTCCATTGTAATGCAGCCCTCCACAATTTGGTAACCTCTGGATGTTCTGGACTACAGTGTCCAAAATATTCAGCCAGCCCAACCAATGGGAATCATAGTCTAATACATCTGGAAGACAACAGGTTGGGGAAGCCATTTCTACCGTTGCACACAGACGTATCGTTCCAGCTTTCACATTGTTGCCAAGGAAATAATGGGACATAAAAAAGTGTGGCTTGATGACAGAACAGTAATCCTATTTCATATCCAAATGAAGTGCTATTTATTGGGAAAATGAACTGCTCAGATACTTTTGTTTTAAAACCATATTATCAAACCTTCCTTAAATATATTATTTGTCTCTGCAATGTTTTACTCAATGCCACCCTATCAAATGTTTTGCTGGAACAAGGAAAGCATTTTTAAAGGAAAAAACTACATACAATCACAATTCTTTACCTCTGAAAGCAAAATGCTGCAACACATTCTACATAAAGCAACCTTTAAGAATTGCTTAAACATCAGTGGAATAAGAACATTCCAGGAAAGGTCATGAATTTTATGTGATGACTTACACTTTCTATGAGGTCACAGATTATAGCATTGTTGAAGTATTCAATGTGGGTCCATTCAATACCCTATAAAATAGAATAGAATAAAATAAAATAAAGAAACTGAAGAGAGAGATAATGAGCCAAATATTCTTTACTGGGAACACAGACCTACAAGACTACCCCTAAGCAAGTTTACTCTGAAATTAAGTTCCACTCTGTGCAATGCGGCTTACTTCTAGATACTTCTAGACTGCAGCCTTCAGTTTCTATTAAACAAAATGCTTCTGAACCAAACTTTTAAAAATGTATAATTAGCACTATGCTGTTCATTTCCTGAAACATAGTTTAGGAACTAGTAGTCTTCCCAGGTGGAATGCACACCTTCCGTACAGCACCTGTCAAGAGAAGCATCATGACTGGTCTATATGGGGTAAGGCAAGCTGGACACATGTGAAGGAGGTTCTCTTCACAACTTACCCTCTGCCTACACTTGTCTCAAACAGACAGAAAAGCCACCAGCTGTCTCCATCCTTTACAGGCTTACTGCTGAAACTAATTTTGTCTCTCTCAGTCAGAGCATGTTTTAGTAAAATTGGATTCTTTTATCACCGTCTTAATGTTCTAGTTCCTCTTCACCCTGAGCAGCTTAAAATTATACAGGTTCATGTGTTCAGGTCACTTTTCACCAGACAAACATTTGGGTTCACTATCCATTTAAGGTTACATGGAATTAAGTGCTAGCTGGAAGCAATATTCAAGAGATCCACAGTCAGAATCCTAAATAAAAGTGATAGATTTTACTTTCAGTTTTTACTCCTTTTCTCATATATATGTAACATGGTTGTGAAAGTGATTTGTTCAAAAGAAGAGGAAAGGTGTGTGTTTGTTTTTACACACTCTCTCCCCATCACAATTACTATTTCGGGCCCTGAGTTTTGTAAAAAAAAAAAAAAAAAAAAAAGGCACATACTACTAACAATGTTGGAGTAAAATGAGTGTCCTTGAAGGCCTGCCAGATCTGCTCTCCATTCCATTCCCTAATCTGTGTCAATTTCCCATGCACTTAATTGAAACAAAGCCAAGTCCTTTTAGTGCAAAGCCTTGGGTCAATAAACGCTTTGCACATCTTGGAGTATTCCTAAGAAAATGAGAATTTCACCTCCAGAACCCCTGAGTTTTTTCTGCCTCTAATCTTCTTTTTCAGGAGGAGTGCTATTAAACTGAAACAACACCATCAAAGTTGGTGATGTACCAGTTCAGTGGCAGTAAACCTTCACCACAAGTATGCCATAAATCAAGTCTTAAGCATTCTATCAGGAAAGTCAAAATTCATTCAACTTGAGGGCTGAATTCCACTTTGGAGACACTCTTGCATCCACTTTCCAACAGTGGGTGGAGCTAAAGGCAAAAGGGAGGAGCCCAAATACCCAAGATGCCTGCCTATTTTAGCTTATAGTTTTTCTTGCCACTAGGCAATTAAGGGAAAATGCACAAAGGCTAGGCAACCATCAAAGGTCTGGGGAAAGGAAGCATGGCCACCTGGGGGTTTCTGGAGGGGTGGATTAGGAGCCCAGACCAGAGGTTCTGTACCCCTGCAATACATAAGATTACCCAAGCGCACACTGCTATGCCTTCACAGTATTTCCTATCTATCCTTAATATCTTGATGGAGTTTTGCTTCTAGTCTACTAAACCAGGGTTCAAGTAATAGTGCAGCTCTGGGTATGGAAAGAAGCAGATAAATCAGGATTTAGGGTGCGTGAAAAGGTATGCTATGTTCCCTGCAGCATTCTCCAAATTTCCAGTTGGTTAATGCAACTGAAACCAGGCCCCATTAATTTTCCATGCACAGCAGAAGGAAGCAGCCTAGTCATGCCCACAGGCCTTTCTGCCTTGTCCAGGAGTCCCATAAACGGCTGCAGTCCATGTCACTGATACCGGCGACTGAACATCCAGAGTTAATTATCAGTGAGAAAGATCTATGTGAAAGCAATGCAGAAGTGACTGAAGAAAAAAATAACATCGTATGAATCAGCCTGACCACTAAAACAGTAAGCACAAAACGGAGCTCACAAATGTCTGCAATTCAGCTATGCCAACTCACCACTTTTAAGAAATGCAAAAAAACATTCAGAATTGTGTATCACATATCAATACAATGGTTTGTTGTTCAATGGGGGGCATTTCTGACCAAATCAGCCGAAGTGTACTAAGGGTGTGATCCTGTGCTAATTTAAACAGAAAAAGTCCTACAACTCCCAGAATGCCCCTGTGTGGCTGGCTGGGAAAGTCTTCACGGAGAAGGACCTTTTTTTCTATTTAAATAGGCACAGGAATGCACTGCAAACGTCCCAAGTGACTAACACACTGTCATTCAGTTTCTCAAAATGTCCAAAAGAATAGCTAAGTTATATTCATATGCATGGATTCAATTTTCAATTCCAGATTCTAGCTGCTTGCTGAATTACTTAGTTAGAAGCAGTGGGAAAGCAAATTCAGGGACTGTAGCAAGGGGGCAAAATGAGTTTAAGAAGGAAAGAGTAGGAGGTAAACAGAACGTGAGACAGCAGTGGGTTGGGGAAAAGATCCAAAAGGGACTTCTCAAGTCTTCTCCTTTCCTGTGCATCCCTACTGCCATCTATTAGTCACAACATTTCATAAAACTGTGGGATTCAGCTGCAGAAACTTTCTTTTCAAGCATTAGATGGTGAAAAGCAGCACACACTCTCTCAAAGTTGCATGGTAACAAAAATGAAAAATGTGTCATTTGGGAAAAAATGTATGCTTTACTATAAGTGAAGATACTATAGATATGCCCTGTATGATCAAAGCCAAGAGCAGGAGCCAAGTATCAAAGCCACAAGCAAGTCTAGGATGCAGGTTCCCTCTTTGCAAATACCTCCAACTAAAAAATACTCTTGCTGACGCAAGTAAAGCTTTCTCCTTCACTTCAATGCATGCCCTTTTCAACCATATACTTAGCTTCAGGGCTATGAACGTACATTTCCCCGTAATGGTGCATCAGTATTATAGCTCTGCTTTGTACCTGACAAGGTCATCACAACTGGCAAGGAAAAAGACATTAAAAGCTATTAAGGCTGAGAGCAGCAAGGACACATACTGCATGGCAAGTCTGGTGTGTGGGATATACATAAAGCCGTCCGAGAGAAAACAGACCTTACCTCTCGTATATACTCCTCTTGCTCTTCCTTCAAGGTAAGCTCGATGAATATCTGCTGCAGCTTCTCATTGCAATAGTTGATAATGAACTGTTCGAAACTGTTATCCTGCAAAACAAACACAGGCGAAAGTGCCTCTGGTCACACACGAAGGTCTTACAGACCTCCATCTAGAAACATGGAGCCTGCAAGTAGGTTAACCAATTTATTTAACTTCTCAGTTTAGAGGACATACTCCATGCATTCCAGTAGTTATCAATGCACGTGGCTCCCCCATTTGCTGCTTGGTCTGAAGTAAGTGCAGCAGGCAGCAGATTTAGTTCATTTTGCTTAAACCAAGGGAGCCAAGATTTAATCAAGACCTGTCCAGCAAGAGGAAGCCACTGAGCTAGAACATAACCCACAAATTGGTTCAGGGTGGATGCACCCAGAACTATTAGCCCTATAAAGGCACAGCCTGCAAACATGAACCTGAAAGGGACGGGTGCAGGGGCATACCTGTAAGCCCCACCCCAACATCCCCAGGCATGCGGGCACTTCTGTGGGCACTTCCCACATTGCGCAGGAACATGTATGTGCATTCAGCTAAATGCAAGTTACAAGTCGCTGTAATTTTCCCCCCAAAGCAAGTACCAGCTTCAGAAGTGGGATTTTCCACAGGACTGCAGAGGAAAGAGTGAAATGCCCCCTCCATACCTGCTGCAGTCCAGACACTCTTCACAGAAGCAATGCACTGATGTTACCTGCATTTTTTGAAATCTAGGTGCAAAGATGGAATTAACATCTAGCTTAGTTAGCCTAAGGGCCAAAACCAACACTACTTTAAATCCATAGCCAACAGTTACATCACCCTCCCCCTGCAATTTTTATTCTAGACTACATGCAGGGGATGGAACAAGAAATTAAAAGCACACCCTGCACCTCCCTGATAGAGTCCCAATCCTACATTACAGGCACATGCACCAAAATTTTAAAAATGAGTAGGAATGCATAAACCATCAAACCTCAACTTTGTGGGTTTAGCTTTTACAGATTTGATCATTTACAAGTTTGCCATCAAAAATTAAAAGCTTTAAAAAAATGTTTTGCCACCTACTGCAGAAAATCACAGACAGTGCACACAGACTAGAAAATAACTGATATATATGGGTATTTTTCTAAAACATATTTCCTGGTTGCTTGTTCCACATGTTATTACCATATATACTGGCCTATAAGATGACCCTTGAAACCAAAAATTGCTAAGCAAAAATTTGGGGTTGTCTTATATGCCAGTATATACAGCATATTAAGAAAAAAGGAAGGGAAATTTGTGTAGCTGTTGCTGCAGCTACACCAGTGCATGTGAAGATACAGAGGGAGGGAGGGAGGGAGGGAGGCAGAAGCAATCTGGTACACCTATGGTCAACATTACTGAGAGTTAAGGTTGTGGTGGGGCTAGCAATATTTAGGTTTTTCCACTTTTGAGGGGTCCTGGAACATCCGTGAAAGTAGAGGGCCGATTGTGTGTGCGTGTACACATGTGTATTTCGCATGGGACAGTCACATGACCCTGAAAGTGTAAACAGGTCATCTCAAATAGAAGGTGCTTCACTTTATTTTAAAGAAGAATGAGGAAGAGTTCACATGACAGAAACTAAATATTCCTAGCATAATGGCCTTGGGCAGAAGTTAATTAACCTGACATCTCTCCTTGATCACAACTCCATGTTACATTTTCGTTTCAAGCTAGATTTGCTCTTAAAAAGCAGTGTTTTTCAAAGGGCATTGGAATAAACATCCATGAGAATTAATGCATTAATTCAAACTTCTGAGATTAAGAATACATTGATTAAATTAACTACATAGAAGCTTTCTACAAAAGTGTCAGCATCACTTATCCTGTTTCTACTCTTTTTGTACTTGAACTATAAGTGGGGAGGGAAGATAAGCTAATTCTGTTAAATTAAGTCTTCTATAATCTACATTGTGAAATTTAGCTCCTCGAAGTTATAAATGTAGGGAGCACTCTTCTGGCCCCTGGACACCATGTGAGTGATCATGTGATTAATTCCCCATTCCTAGGCTGGAGTTGGTGCTCCAATCTCAGAGGAAGAGTCAGAGATCTCAGGAAAGAATCATGCCATTTGTTTTCCAAGGACTGAAAAGCACCTTGGAGAGAGAGATGAAAGGAGGCATTTTGAGCGGTGGGGAGACTAAAGAACACAGGTTGCAAGTTATCCTGAGGCTCTCCAGACCCCCTTTTTCCTCCTCCAAAGTGCCCCAGCTAGACAAGCAAAAAAGTCAAATTAGTGGTAAACGCAGGGCAGGAGTATAGGGAAGCAAAGGTTGGAAGCCTCCAAGGTTGACAGGAGGTGTGTAATTTCAGGTGCAAGAAATGTTTTAGGATGCAATCAATAGGACTGCACCCTAGAGCACATCTTTGCTGCCTTTCAGAATCCCTCAAGCCAGCTTGTAGGAGGAGGAGGAGGAGGAGGAGAAATCATCATCATCCATCAATTAAAAATACTAATTATTTTAAGCCGCACTAGAAAGAGTTAACTCTTGATGAGCACTTAATGTCAGTTTTTCCTCCACTGCATTCTACAGTTTGTTTCATACATTTAATTGTGGAAATATTCCCACAGACAGAGGGGGGCCGGAGGTCTATGCATGGCGTCCATCCCACACGTGATTGTGTGAGACTGGTTGCATATGACACACCTAATTTCAAATTTCCTCTATCCCCATAAAAGGGTTTTAGAGGTTCATTAGAATCTGATGCCCACATGCCCAGAGGAAGGACCTGCCAGGCCATCCCATTTGTCCAGGTAGTACAGTATCCTCTGCTCTGGCTGGAAAAAGCTCCCCAAGCTTTCAGGCCCATTGTCTGTCACCTAGTCCTTTCAACTGACGATGCCAGGGATTAAACCTGCAGATTTTGGCATGCAAAGAGGGTACTCTTTTAATGGGGAGATGGTCCTTCCTCACATCACAATCTGAGTTGCGTGTGTCCACTATATGTGTGAACTGTCTCCTAAAGCCAAATCTAGAAAATATAGCAATAGCTAGAATGCAATTTATGTTTCACCAAAGTATCAGCTTATACTTTTCCCATTCTGATAATGGTAGAACCTAATCTGCTACTGCTAATGTATTATTGGGTATCTGTTTCATAAATTAATCAAATCTCGATGAAGTGGCTATGTGACAAAATAATTCAAATACTACTTTCCAGAGACATCTGAGTTGATACTTGATTAGCGTACACAAGAATGCACATCCAAAGAGTCTAGGCATACTAGTGGATAATAGATTATAAACTAGTCAGATATGTTTTTAGAGTTGAATAAACAAATTTCTTACAAATGCTCACAACAGTTTATGTGACTTAAATGGTTTCAAGTAAAACCCATGAAATGCAAAAAAAAAAAAAAAAAAAAGCTAAGGATGAGGATGATGGAGTAAGAAAGAATGAAAATTGTTGAAAGAGGCATCCAAAATTTAAGATATGCAAATGAGAGCATGTCAGATAGCAGCAATGAACTGAAATGACTCATAATGAAATTGAAAGACAGATTACACAATTTTAAATTGTGTAATTGGAAATTGTGAAAGATTGTGCATACCCTTGGCTCAGGAATCAATGCAACAGGAGACTGCAGCCAAGAAATTAGAAGAGAACTTAAGACTTGGAAGGGCAGTGATGAAGGAACTGAACAGCTCATCCAGTGCAAGGATGTTTCACTGCAGACCAAGGCCAAGATCATCCACACTATTGTATTTCTAATTACTATGCATGGGTGTGAAAACTGGACACTGAAAACACTGGCAAGAGGAAAATGGATGAGTTGGAAACGTGATGCTGGAGGAGAGCTTTGCATATACTAGGGATGGCCGTTCTTGCTCAGTGGAAAAGCCGCATATGTAGGCACCCATAGGCAGCGACAGTGAGTGCAAAGTGGCAAGCAGGCACCCATGGGTGCTCACAACAGCAAGCTGCAAGCCACAAAATAAACTCAAAATAAACTGAGCCTCAGTTTGGCCAGCCATAGCATATCCTCTAGCCTGACAGAAAGACGAACAAGTGTGTCCTAGACCAAATTAATCCAGAACTTGCCCTGAAAGAAAAAATGATGAAACTGAAGCTGCTGTACTTTGGGCACACCACAAGAAGGCAAGATTTTCAGGGGACATAATAACGCTCAGGAAATACAACAGAGAAAAGAAACAGGAAGACCGACTATGAGATGGATCGATTCCATAAAGGAAGCCACAGCCTTGAGTTTGCAAGAGCTGAGAGGGCTGTGAAGGACATGGCATTCTGGAGGGCATTCATACCATAATCGGAAATGACTTGATGACACAAACAATAGCGAACCATTTTCTATCTTGCCTTTCTACCAAAGGATTAAAAAAGTCTATGAACTTTTCCCTAGAAAATGAGATAACTACTTATTGACATGAAACTCCCTCCTCCCACAAAAAAACCAAAAGCTTCAGAATACCACTTTTATACCTCCAGGAAGGCCACATAACAGTTCAGAGCTGTTGTATACTTTGCTGTGACTATTTAGGTTAGAGTTAGCCATGTTTTCAATACAGGCAATGTGTTTATATAAGAGGGAATTGCTCTGCAGATATGGCTCACATCCAGGGAGACAAGAACTTAAAAACCTGTATTTAACAAATCCCTCTATCTACACAAAGCGGTGGCCCCTGACATTATTGCTGTGCTGCGTTGCAGTGACAGTACCTAAAATAAAATAAAATAAAATCTGGCCCATCACGTCCAGCCCATGGACAACATTCCCCCTGGCCTTCCTGTCCTCCACCATCCCCCAGAGTCCACTGAAGCTCACACCAACTGCTCCAGTGACTCCATCCAGCCACCTCTTTCTCTGCCGTCCCCTTCTTCTTTTGCCATCTATTGTTCCCAGCATCAGGCTCTTCTCCAGGGAGTCCTTCCTTCTCATCAGGTGGCCAAAGTATTTGAGTTTCATCTTCAGTATCTGGCCTTCTAAATAGCAGTCAGGGTTGATCTCCTCTAGGACTGACTGGTTTGATCTCTTTGAGGTCCAAGGGACTCGCAGGAGTTTCCTCCAGCACCACAATTCAAAGGTCTCAATTTTCCAGCTCTCAGCCTTCCTTGTGGTCCAGCTTTCACAGCCATACATTGCAACTGGGAAAACCATAGCCTTGACTATATGTACTTTTGACAGGGTGATGTCTCTGCTTTTTAGTATGCTGTCTAGATTTGCCGTAGCTTTCCTCCCCAGGAGCAAACCTTTTGCCTTTTGGTAAAACCCCATGGACAGTACCAAAAGGCAAAATAAAATAAAACAAAATAAAGGAAGAGGTTGTGCTGTAACTGCATCCAATGGTGAGCCTTCCCTGTGAGAAATTGTTGACAAATTTTTCCATCCTCGGGAGAACTTTGGTGAAATTGTCCCCGCCACCCACCAATTTCTCTGCACACAAACAGGCTGGAGAATCGCTAGATACCATTTACACACACCTCTGCTCAACATTACACACATCAGCATCTTTGTGATTTTTGTCTTCCCCCCAAAGTGGTAACTTGCACCAACTACTAGAAAGATGGAAGAGGCTTGACACTAGAGTGGTAGCTGGCGCGTCCCATCCCTGATACACACGGGCCAGTGGGCTCCTGTTCCTCACTGCTACCATGTAATGACACCAAGCGAATATAAATATGCATTTCCCACATGAGACTATTATTAAAAATGTAATAAATTACAGTAAAGGGTGGAGTAAAGTGCTAAGATCTGGCTCAAAGCCAGATCGAAGGAAGCCAGTTTAAAATTTTCCTTGCAAACCTGACACCAGGCTGTTCTGATACAGAGCTGCCCGTTATGTATGTCAGACTTGAAAAAGTGTTTTGCCCTCCTCCTCTGCTTGCCACTGCTTCATCAATGCTCGGCTATACTTTTCTCTGCCTACACCTGATATATGTGATATATTTATGGTTAGCCTCTGCAAAGTTTTAGGTGTTTTTATTGAGCCCACCCCGAGTAAGCAACTGGTTTCAGCAACACTGAATTAATTAGCTCCTAAGAGACTCTATATGAACCATCTTCTGGAAATGATAAGGGAGCTATTACAGTTGTCTGTTTGTGTAAACAGATAAATAAATATACACAGGACTATCAGCAAAACTTCTTCCATTTCAAGTTATGAAAGCAAAGTATCTGTATACAGCTCATGATCGTCAAACCCTCCAGCTTTCGTGGCTTAAGTTAAATTGTATTTCAGTATCTTGTTCAGCCACGACTTCCTAATTCCACAGTATCAATTGCCAGTTACATAAGCATGAAATAACTCAACTCTTTACAAAATCCACAAAAATGCTATTAGCGCTATCTTCTTCCAACAAGCAATGTTTGAGTATGACTAATGATACTTTGAGGGTGGATGGGGACACTCTACGTGGTAATAATGATGGGTGGCTTTCACAGGATCCAGCGGGTGCTGAATGACTGAAAATGGCTGAGACGTAGAACAGGATGCAAAGAACCTTCTAAAAATAAATATGGGGGAGGGGTTAACCCAGAAGTCTTCTTTCACTGACTTCTTTTTCTTAGTTGTAAATAATTGTGACTATATAACCAAGGAATCTCGCACTGATCTTTGTTTTAGTAAGAGAGCTCTCTGTCCCAGTCTTAAGTCATATGGGGATATGCGGTCACCTAAGGCAAGGCAAGCAAAGGCTAGGGATTGGATTTTCCCAGTAAAAGCAACCCATCTCTGAAATGCCTTTCCTACTGGCAACACTTGGTCCCTACCCTGATCAGTTTCAGAAAGCGGGAGCAGTACCGAGGCTGACAGATGCACCTTTGCTCCTTCCCTTGCACCTGCCAGATCAGTTTCTAGCAGGACAGGAACAAGTGCTGCCCAAAACAACTGCAGAAATGGATGAAAACACTTCTTTTCAGAACAGGAACGGTTAGCAAAGCTCCCTTCTGGGATTACGGCATGAATAAATGTTCTTGCTTGTGTCTGGAACCCACTAGTTTCCTGTTACATTGGGAGTTAATCCCACTAATGCACCAGCAGCATTGCATGCTGTCTCAGGGAAAACAGCTTCAATTTCCAGGCCATTTCCATTTTATTTTAGGTCTGCTGCTGCAGGGAGTTTAAGTACATTTAATGCCAGGCTCTTTTCTTATCCACTGCTTCTTTCAACATTTGCTTCAATGTTCAATGGTTTGCACCATACTTCAAATGCTGCAAAATAGAGCTGCCAGGTTGCTGTTGGGGACTGGTCATTACTCTCATATAACTCCAGTCCTCTATCAGCTTCACTCTGTCAGCTTCACTGGCTTCCCACTGAAGTCTGGGTCCAATTTAAGGTGCTGGTTATGACCTATAAAGCCCTGAATGGTTTGGGACCAGGATACCTAAAGGAATGTCTTTTTCCCTACATGCCCCCCTGCCCCTTAAGATCTGCAGCAGAGGCCCTGCTCTGGGAACCCTCCTTGAAGGAGATTAGGAGACAGAATACCCAGAGGAGGGCTTTCTCTGCAGTGGCACCCCAGCTATGGAATGCGCTCCCTAGAGAGCTCCGCCTGGCACCATGCTTTTCAGGGCCAGGTCAAGACCTTTTTATTCACCCAGTATTTTAATGTTTAGAAGATTTTAAATATGTTTTACTTCAGTCGTCAGTTGTTAGTCTTATTATTGTTTGGGGTATTTTTTTTTATATTATTGTATTTATTGAATCCTGTTTGCAAGCCATCCAGAGATGCATAATGATTGGACAGGTTAGAAACATCCGAAATAAATAAATAAAATACATAAATGTTCTTCGGTTTTCAAGGAGTGTCAGGTTGCCATGATTGCCTACATCTCCATATACAGAAGTATACAATTGTAAATTGCTTTATCATAAGCTGATTTGAAAAGGGTTCTTAAAGAGTCAGGGCAGAAGTATAATTAATATAGACATCACTGCAGACATATATAGAATTATATTTAAAGGCACGTACCTCAAAGATTTCAAAGCCATAGATGTCCAGAACTCCCATAACTTTCTTCCTTACTTTCGATTGTGCCTTAGAACAAAAGTAATCATTTTCATAGGTTTAATAAATGAAGGAAGGTACAATTGCATTCAACATACCAAAATATTATCACGAAATGAAGAACAAACAAGAATGAATTAATGGGTGCATTTGTTGTTTACCTGCTGACCATGTTTTATTGCTATGTCAGAAACTGATGAGCTTTACCTACTAGGAATGGAAATTCAAACTGTATCACATTTCAGTGCATATTACCTTAATGCTCTCATTAATTCTGGTAACAAGCCAGGAGAATAATCTACTATAGAGATTCTTTGCCAGGGCATCCCGAGCATAGTAAGCCTAATAGAGAAGATGGACAAATATTAGAAACATCTGGGACCGCCCAAGAGACTTGCTAGCACTGCACATAGAAAAAGGAGATAAGCAATAACTGCATATGCTCTGTATTTGGTCGAAATCTAGAAAAGCATTTGTGCTTTCGCAGAAATCATAAAATATGCTGGAATGTCTCAATAAAATGTTTTTGTTACATCATTGTTTTATGCTGTTACATGTATCTCCCACCTTTCTCCCATGCTGCAAATCAAGGCCTCATATCTGCAAGTTCAAGACAGCCTCCCATAAAAGCAGGAACAAAGCCGGACTGAATCAAACCAAAGCCCAACATTCTGGGTACACCATGGCCAACCAGCTGCCTATGGGAAGCCCAGCTGGATATGAGTGCAATGGCACCGTCACCAACTTCTACTCAAAGGCCAGATAAGATACCCTCATCATAACTAGCACCTGTCAATAGCCCAGTCCCCTTTGAATTGGTCTAATCCATCCCATCCAGGCACTGATCACCAGACCAAGCCCCGCACAGCTTCAGCAAGGCTGCTGCACCACAAGGCTTCAAGATATCCTGGCCCAATTTCCTATGCAATCGTGAATCATGTCAAGAAAAATGTATCCCTTAATCATTAAAACCAAAGTCAAAGTCTGCGGCTGCCTTCATACATGCAGCCAGCAGCAGTGGGCCCACCACAGAATGGTGTGGGCCATTACTGCAACCACAAAAGCAGGGCCAGTTGGAAGATTCCTTTCACACACCTGGTTCCCCATCAAGAAAGTGGGTGGGAACGACTCATGGAAAATTTGCCCTGATCTTGTGGTTTTGTGTAAACATGCAGTATACACAGCACTACTAGGGGTGAGAGTCCTTGGCTGGAGGCAGTTTTCAGGTGCTGCAGAACTCATGAAATTCAGGCACAAGAATGACCATTTTATATAGCAGTCTATGGCATGCACCAAAGAGACGGACTTACCACTCAATAAATCCTTCCACAGTCCAAAAAGAAAGAACAAAAATATTTCTGTGAGTACTCACTGAAGCTCCCTGTTTTGAGCCACGTCTATTATATTATGACGTAGAAAAGTCTTCCTACATTGCAAGAAAAGTGCTTCTACACACAGCCATCTTATGTTACCTGAGCCACATTTAGGGTTGTGGAGACTTTCTCCTGCTTGGCTTCAACTGTTCGGAAGCTGAAGGCTCTTTCCAGCACGGACTGGTCAATGCCTGTCAACTCGCATATTTCTTTCAGTTCTGTGGAAGCAAAGAACCGCAACTTTAAAATTATTTTTTTGTTCTTGTACCAGTCACAACTGGTGTTGCAACCATCTGGAAATAATGTATGCGCTACTAGCCTAGTAGCCACAAGCCAAGGGGCATCTGCACTGCAGAACCAGGGCTGGATGTGTGCAGCTATCCAGACAGCTGTGGTGCAAAAACGCATCTTCCCCCAACCCAGTGGCTGAAATTCAGTCAGTAGCTGATTCTAAACAGATGGAGATAAGATGGGCCAGATGGAGATAAGTTGATGCCCGGAGGCTGGTTGTGCCATGTTCTTTGGGTGACTGTTACATGTGCTTCAGCCCTAAGTCACACTGGTCAATCATTCAGCTCTAACACAGTGAAAAGACCGAAGTCTCCCCGTAAGCTCTAAATACTAATTTCAGTGCAATTATGTTCAAGGTATGAATAAATATTAAAGTAAGTATCAGTAAGTGGTTTTTGGACAAAAGAGCACAAGGAGCTTGTAGCCCATTTTGATTCATGATTCCTTGGAAGTAAATCTATATCTATTGTGTTCAGGAGGGTTTGCCGCCAGCTAGGTATGCACAGCATTACAGCCCAAGTCAATCAATATTTTATTAATTAATTATTTAATTTCTAGCCTGCCCCAGCAGCCACACGGCTCCCTGGGAGGGTTACAATATTTGTGGCATGACAACCCAAATCTTCAAAATGAGAAGGAGTGATCTGTATAATAATTAAACATCAGCACTGTTGTACACTGTCCAGAGAGCTTTGGCTGTTGGGTGGTACAGAAATAAAATTAGTCATCATTAATCATCATCTTATGATAACCACATATTCTTCATTTAGCACCCCGACTATAGTTAGATATAACAATGATTTGAACATTGTTTCAGAACAGTAACACTCAATAAATATTGTGTTCACCTAAACAGTAACTCCATTTAGGATCAAAGCCAAAACATAATTTATAAGTTTTACTAGACTAAAACAATTATATGAATTACCATTTTTATCTTTGATTTTACTTTCATCCAAGCCATTCACTCGAGATTCAGGCTTGAATTCAATGTTTCCCAACTTTAAGACAGCAGCAACAACTTCAAAGACTGACTGTGTTTCATGGTCCATAAATCCCACAATCTGCATGGCATTCTAGAAAATAGAAACAAAGTTTTGTTTATTACATCTTTATTCTGTCCATCCTCCCAACAGATCTCTTGCCCACTTCCCATTTAATTTTATCTTCACTACAAACTCTACGAGGCAAGATTAGAGGGAGAGATGCAACAGGGCCAAAAGGTCACTCAAGGAGCTTCATTACTGGGCTAGGACTGAAATCCTGGTCTCTCCAGGTGGTCTTACAGTTTAGATATCACACGGCACTGGCTTCCACCATTCCCATTATAGTGGGGCTCAAGCCTGTGTCTTCCCTCTTTACCAGCCAATGAATACAGCCAGGCAGGGTGTAATGCAATGCCCATGTCCTTGCTTCAGCTAAGCCTCTCAATCTGGAGGCTTACATGCATCCTGGCCACGAAATGAGACATGGCAGGACAATCTACAAGGCCACCACGCTGGTATTTTATTTAGACAGCTGCTTTAGCTATTTACATAAAGCCCCCGGAAAGGGGAGGGAAGGGGCCGGGGCACCAATAAGAACTGGCACCAGCCCTCAACCCGCCCCTTCCCCTCCCCTCCCCTCCCCTCCCCTCCCCGGCATGCACCTGCTGCCTTCTCCAAGTGGCCTTGGAGCGGGAGGGCAGCTGGCACGATTCTTTCTGTGCAGTGCGACTGGAGCAGCTTCTCAGCCCCATGATCCCAGGAAAGGGACTGCAAACCCAGGCAATGTTGGGATTGCACCCTAAGCCACAGAAGCAGAGCATAATAATTATTCATCTTATGTTGATTTAAAAAAAGATAAGACATCCACATCTCTTCCGGTGGATAGTTAGCCTGCTGGTGATAGCAGAAATTTTAATTCATAGAAGTCCATTACTTATTAAAAAGACAGGCCACATTTAGATGTAAAAGAGTGCCGTCCTCATAAGGCAGACTCACACATCGATAGCACAAATTTTTTTTTTAATGACAATTTATTAGAACCAAGAGTAAAAACATACCCAGTCAAATACAGATATTAAATCCTATGAAAAAACTGAAATCACTTCCATTCAGGCACACAAAAAGACAGACAAAACTAGCTAGAATGTAAACCTGCCTTCCCCAATCTAGTGCTTGCCACATGCTTTGGACTAAAACTCCCAGCATTCCAGACCACTGGCCATGCTGGCTGGGGCTGACGGGAGTTGAAGTTCAAACTATCTGCAGGGCAGCAAGTTGGTGAAGGCTAGTCTTAAGAGCCTGACTTGTGGGGTTTCAGCATTTGAGAGCAATGAGACTGAGGTGCTTGATCCTTCTAGTGGCAACAAAACTCAGAAATAGTGTAAAGTGAGGCAAGTTTGTTGCATCCAAGTTGGAAGGAACCTCAGAAGCCATCTAGTCTAATGTCTGCTCAAGTCAGGATCTGCAGTGCAAGGCCAAATACAGCCCCCACATTCCTAAGGGACAGCTGTCAAGCCTTCACTTTATTCTCCTTCCCCCTTCCCTCCCATGGCCAGGTAGCCAGCTCCACTGTCAAACAGTTCTCACCAATAGGTTATAGATGCTGGGACTTGCCATTTAAGTCAAACAGATGCAGAACTCGTCCAGAAAGCACAAACCTTACCCTCACTGTTCTGAAGTTTGCAGCATCATCGACTCCATTTACTTTTGCAGAGCCCAGGCTCAGGTAATTGTATCGACTGAAGTCCCTCTCCAGTCTAAGTTTTTCTAACAAAATGAAGAAAGTCTTGTTAACAGCAAAGTCACTCACTTAGCGGTACAAGCTACATTGGATGAGTGAACCTTTAAAAAACCATGAAACACTGAAATAAATTTTGGAGACATAGCTAATTTATGCAGTTACATATAAAATTCTTTGTAAGATCGCTCAAAATATACTTACTAAGCAGATCTTCTGATCCCCCAGACAGAATCTGATAGAAAATGTGAAAATTCCTTTCCCCTCTTGGTTGTTTAACAACACGAGACTTTTCCAAGAGATCTAAAAAACAAATGGCACAGTAACTGTGTTGGGTTCTTCCAAGAGTGTGCTTCATTTTTACCACCCTTGTACCTGAATCAGAACTCTTCACAGAGACAATGCCTGGAAGGAGAGAGCCTGCACAAATTCACCCCACACTCCCCATTGCCTCACTGAGATTAGGAGACTGGGAATTCTACATTTGTTCATTACATTTATATAGCTTTTTAAAAATTACTTTGCATCTTATCCTTATAACAACTCTCAAAGGTAGGGTAGACTGAGAGATAGTGACTGGCCCAACATTCCCCACCAAGCTACCCAGCTGGGCAGGAACCTGGGCTTCCCCAGTCCTAGCCTGATCACTCATCACTATACAACATCAACCCCTGTCCATTCCTGAAGGACACAAACTAAATAATCAGCACAGTCAAATGTAGTATTCATATGAATGGATGAGTATACACTGAATAACCAAATCCCAAAATAATTGATGCAAATCCCATTCAAACAGACAATATCTGTTACCTTTTTTTTAAATGAAAGTGAACGTTATTACTATGATGCCTTGAAAACTCCTCTGAAGGCATAATTAAAGGAAGCTCTCTCTACATGCTACTGACTACATTTGCCTACCATGATCGGTGGGAGGAGTGAGGGACAGGAAACCCACAATGGGTTTTTCAGGGTTGGTTAAATTTAGCTTAAAAGCCACTATGACAATCCCACAGGTTCTGCTTGGATCTGTTTGACCCAAAATGTGTTTTCACCTCATCTAAAGCTAGAAGATACAATGCATCAGTTGTCAAACCGGAACTGCTTGGTAAAAGCTGAAAAAAGCCTTCGCCATCAGCTACCTGGCAGATGCCACAACCAGCTGCCTCAAAGGACCCAAGCAGTACTTGGGGCAAGCTGGCAAAGGCCTACCCCCACTGCCATTTTCCAGATGCTGACCTGCCAGATGCTTGTGAAGCCCTAAATCCCACTTTTGAAGCAAGATCCTCCATTCCTTTTCTTTTCTTTTCTTTTCTTTTTTTGGGCGGGGGGTCGCTAATGCTTTCTTAGTTTTGCAAGCTGCAGGATGCCTGTGAAGGGGGAAATACATCACAGCAACCTGGGCAGGCATTGCACAGGGTTGTCACCTTCTAAATTTGGCCAGAAGGCATCTCCACCTCAACCAGTACCCATTCCAATATCCCTCCATACTACCCCACCATGCCAGGCTTACACAAATAAAGCATGGCAGGTTAAAAAAATAAGCACAAGTATTTGTACACACTATTGGGGAATAATTTAAAAAAGGGGTTGACTACAGGCAGTGCCTCAAAGGTCTTGCTGGGATACCTCAGAGCTGCCCAAATGGGGGTTGAGAAAGCTGTCTTCAAAGCTAGCTTATGGAGAGAGAGAGAGAGAGAGAGAGAGAACATTAAATAGGAGAGGGAGAAAATATCTTCTTCCTATAGTGTCCCATAATATCCCCTCTGGGAAATCTGTGGGAAGACTGAGGGATAGGAAATCTTACTTATGATGCATCCCATCATCTATTGGTGGCATTTTATGCAGAGTAGCTTATCATGTTGTGCAAAATCAACCACTCTCTTTTAGAATATTGTATAAACGGAGGCACACCAGAGGAAGTGCAAGAACATAATCTAGCAATGCAAAGATGCTCTATCCATTTCCCTATTGTGAACAAGTATATACCAATCAAAGCCTATTCTAACTAAGCTTCTGGCATCCTTCCATTACACAAATTAATCTGCTCAAGTATAGTTTCTGTAGAACCTGCCTCAAAGTAGGATTTTATCCTAGACTTCTTTGGGGGAGAAATCTTTCAAGCATATGATTAGGCATCTACCGTTAGGCACACACAAACAGTTTGCCTCTTAAAAACAGATTTACCAGAAGAGCTTACACTCAGTGGCATATTGTATGACAAACCTAAGTTGTTCCTGTCAAGCTACTGCTTTGTGTTACACTCTAATGACGTTCAGAACAAGTCGTAGAAAAATGAGGCTTATTAATAATGCAGGACATTACCAGAGGCATTTTGTCTGCATGTCACCTGCTGCAATTAAAGGAAAGATATACAGGCCTTTCTTCAAAGGACACCCTGAATGAAAGCATCCTTGCTCCATGCAACAGAAGGCACATGGAATCAAAAGGACGGGCCGGCAGTTTACGACTAAATAAACTTGCGTATGTGCTCAGATGTACATAAAGAGAGAGGAAAGGAGGTCTGGAACAAGTATGCAATATGTTTTAAACTGCAGGATTCATGAACAAAATTAAGCCTGTTTAAACATGTAAGCATATGATTTACTGGTAAATCTACTGATATAGCAGTGCACTCTGCCATGAGCGATCCAATAAATATATTCATTAAAAGCTACAGATTACACAGAGAGAAACTATGCTTTCAGCCATCACTTGCCTCCGGTGCTGTGATCTTACCTGTGCAGAACTGTCTTTTGTATCATTTCTTAAAGAAAGGAATACCTTATTCATGGTAAGGAGTGCTTCTTGCAGACCTCCGTGTCAGCACATACTGTTTTTATAACTATAACCCAAGAACATTTGAAAAAAGATGTGCTTTCCAGTGGGATAAGCACGCTAATAAAAGAGCAAGCTGATTGAAGAGTAACAAAATGGTCTAGCACAATGAGGAAGCATTGCAAAATGGAGCAATCGGGTTGCTACTCCATTGGCTCAGGTTGTTCTGGTCAGCCAATGCTGTGACCTGCCCATTCTGCCTATCCAGAGGAAGCTCTGCAGTGGGGTTTGCCGGGCAAATTCAAGTGGGCAATTCAGCAGAACGCAACATCACTTAGCATGTTGCTGTTTCAACTGAACCAGGATGTGCATTCCTTCCCACTGACCACTTTTGCTCATCCTGACCTTTGGGATGGGAGAAGGTTCTAAAAGCAGTTAACAACCAAACCAAGAAAAAAGAAGAAAAGCAACCTCCCTTGCAGTCTGTCTGTGATATTCAAGAGGTAACGAAGCCACAAAGGGGTGATGAATTCACACAGGCCACTGATTTGCCTTGCTGTGTTTTACTCTTAGCGAAACATTAAATCAGCACCCTTCAAAATAAATGACAGCACATTTTGCGACTGATGCTTCCTGTAAAATCAAGTAATAATTGTTAGCAGGTAAGCTGCAGCTCGTCTACACATTCATGAAACAGGAAGACAAGTAACAGAGCAAGTGGAAAAGCGTTGTGGAGCATGGAATTGTTTAGGCAGCCTGTTAAGTCCCCAAAAAGTAAGTATCGATAAAAAAAATAGTGATGAGCAAACTCCCCTCAGGCCAATTCAGAACTCATTCAGTACCTACGAGTGAGTACTTGGGAAACACCGGTTGTCTCCTGGCTCATCATACTGGCACAGGTGTGTTGACAGTACTTTATGCATGTATTTTGCTACATGGCCCCCGGGAATTGCAGTTCTTGTACCAGCCACGGTGGTGTGATTCTTGGAAATCCTGACATCCCTACCCCTCCTCACACACAGCCCAGAACAAGAAAGGGCTTGAGAGCTAGATGGGGACAATGACAACACCAAAGTTTTAGCAGCACACATGCACTTCACATCTCTCTTGAAAGCAGTTGGCCTAGATCCCCGGTGCACTGTACATTAATGGTGTATGTACACAAACTGTTCCACCATACTTGCAACTTGTGGGGGAAGACGTTGCCTCAATTTGTAACGTAACCAAACTCAGGAGAGGGAGAAAACCATATTTGAACTTCAGCAGCACATATCTTTGAGGCTGCAACCGAAACAGTCATTTCAAAAAGATAAATGAAAACTGAACCAATTTTCTTACATTCTTGCCCAGATACTTAATCTGAAAAATGCTTAATCATGACTGGCAAGAGCTGATGGTGGAGGAAAGACACATCTGCACACTTGCTGGAGCCCAGTCTTAGGGGCAGAAGGACGCCCCCACTCCACCATGCCCTGGTGCTAACTGCAACATTTAGTGTTCTTTGCAGGAGAGAAGGACATACAGTCCTTGATATAAAAGCTGTGCACCTGGTTTACTCTAAACTTAACTTCAGCGCATCTAGCTATCTAAGCTGAGACAACTGTATCCTTCCTGAATTGCACAAGTTGCCGACTGTATACTTTGGCTCACAGCTAAAATTGGGAGCTACTGATTTTGATCTTTTTACATATAGGCCTAGGATAGGTTCTGCAGATCGGACATGGGTCAGACACGACTTCGCGACTAACAACAAGGTTCTGCAGATGTGTGAATATGTCAAAGCCACACCTTCTCTCTCTCTCTCTCTCTCACACACACACACACACACGTGTCCAAATTCATACTTGCTTGATTTCTGCATGTGACTACGATGTAAAAGTGAATGTTACTAAGACAAGGGGTGGGCTCTTTCCTGTCAAACTGCCAGTCCACCGGAAGGGAGGTAGGGAGAAAGCTGGGAGTTCTTTGTGACTGGCCCACCACACAGTTATCGTATTCACTCATCTCTGCAGCCACATAGCATTGCATCATGGGAAGCTGACCCCTCAGTGCTTCGGCTATGTGTGAAAAATGCCATAGATAAGAATGGGGCTTTTACTCTTGTGCTTTAAGACTTAGGTGCCTGCTTGCCCCCCTTTCCACTCTGAATCTACAGAGATTTATGAAAGGGTAAGAGGAACACCAGTGAGTATTAATCAAAACAACTCAGGGCATGTATCCACTTGTCCTGACATATTACGCTGCACAGCTCTGGGTAGGACCGACAACTGTTGTTGCTGTCGTATGCCAGCAAGTTGTCTCCAACTTTCCAACTTATGGCGACCCTATGAATGAAAGCCCTCCAAAGAGTCCGGCCCAAGAGAGCAGTCCATGTTCGGCTTTTGCAAGTGCAAGGTTGTGCCTTTCTTTAGGGGTTCAAGCCATCTCCTCTTTGGTCTTCCCTTTCATCTTCTGCCTTTGACTTTCCCTAATATGATTTTCTTCTCCAGGGGCCTTGCCTTCTTCTGATGTGTCCTAAGTAGGACAGACTCATTTTTTTCATTTGTTGCTTCTAGCGAAGGCTTTGACAACAGTTTTGACAACTGTTAGTGCTAACACAATGCCTTCACCTAACACACCTGAAAACGGACACCGTTGGATACGAGAGTGTGCTGGATACAACACTGATTTAATCCCATATTTATGCTTTCATTTTTCCATCGTGAACTGTGTGCTCTTAAAAATGCAGCCTTTGTGGTCAGGTGGCTCTGTACATGTAGTTTTAATTCATGTCCCCATTGCATCTTACGTAAGTGAAAAAGCAGGTGTCATGGTAGATCTTCAGATAGTTTGTACTTCAGGACTCAGAAGTCCCTGCCAGCATGGCCAACGGCCAGGAATGCTAGGAAATAAAGTCTAAAACAGCTGGAGATTTACTGCTTGCCCACCCCTGTCGTATAACACCAAATGCCCTCAGGTGTTTTGCTGAAAACGAAAGTGCATTTTTAAAAAACCTTGTTATTTCTTCCTTCACATATACAGCTCTATGAGGAATGGAGACTACCTTAAACATTCCAGATAGCCACAGCTAAGTGGACACTGGATGCAGATGGGCTGTCCTGTGGCTAACAATTCACTCAACAGACTTGCTTTCTGGCTATTCTGTTTATTGCATCTATTCATGGATCTTTCACAAAGGCTACATGGTAAAGGGATGCTGTAGTATCCCTGTTTTCATCAAAGACTTGTAGATGCCCAGTTGAAATGGTGTTAAAACCAGCATGAATGTACGTGTAGGTAGAAAGAGTTAACCAGTGAAAAATACCGGATACAAGCCTGGCTGTAAATTGCTCACATGCCTCTGGAGACTTTAATGTAAACAATTTCCTGAACTGCTCAGTTGATTCTGTTCAAAGTACCAGTCTCACTCAGATTCTCTTCAGAGCAGTTAAAAAAAACAGAGGAAGGCTGAAGCAATTAGCAATTTCCAAAGATGAACATTCACAGCACTATTCTTACAGAATTTTTCCAGAAAGCAGTTAAAGGCAGGAAACCAAATATTTACTATAAGAAGCAACCACCATTCCCAGTTTTGTTTGAAACAGAGATTACGTTATGCCTGTTTGGAGATCTCAAACTTGTGGCACGACTTGCAGAATCTGCACAAAAGTAGGTAAGTTATCCTCAAGGAACTATTTATACCAACATCCTTTTTAAAGAAGAAGGCCAATCCAAAGTTAAGCAACAGAGCTTATATTAATCCACTTGTCTGCACACAGTTCAGACAAATTCGCACCTACAGCATGTAAAAATATTTGCCACGCTGTAAGAAATAAAATATGTCCGCACACGGACAGACTAACACGCACCAAATTTGCAATTTGCAAATCTGTCATGAAATTACCTACCAGACTCATCATAAAACACCCCTGTGAGTTACAATAAAATGAAACAGGTGGGATTTTGTGTGTACTGGAAAATTTGTATATTTATCAGACTGCAAAGGGCCTTGGAAGATCTTAAAATATCAATGTTTATATGAGGATAAATCTCTTGAAAAGAGGTCATTATTAATAAGTAGTTTATAAGCTCAGGTCAAATGCCAAATTGTTGCTATAGCTTATTATTTCTATACATATCGAATAGAAAACACTCACCTGAAACCTTACTGTAACTAATGTAAGGCACAGCCACTTGCAGGCAAAAGAATAAGCCAGAGCAAACTAGCTTACAGTTCACAAACATGTGTGTCAGTACACACAGCACAATCACTGCCATGGAGCTCTCCCCACCAGCCAGAGTGGCTTCAGTACCCAAAATTCACCAGGTGAAATGAAGCTTCCCATTAGGTCCAAATTTAGACTCCAGTTTTGTAGGCCCTGCAAGTCAGTCTGAGCCCAAGTTTCAATGTAAGCTCATCATTAAGCTTATCAAAGTAAGCAAATGACTCAGGGATGCTACATTTCTTCTTGATGGGACGCTCTTGGTTATTGAAGCTACGCTCACTGTCCATGCATGACATTCATGAATTAAGCCATAGAATTCTTGGTCTGTGTGAATTAAATAACCGAGCGGGAGATTTAAGTTTGTTGTCTCTATTTTGGCAATCATTACAGCCATCCAGACTGCCAATGATTTAAGTAAAAGGTCTTTACTACTCAATAGGGTAGATAATGGAGGCCATTTTACCACACATAGTTATTGGATGTATCCTGAAATTCTCCTCAACATTTGGCAGTATACTACAGATGACCAAGCCACCCAAGGGCAAAAGAGCACCCCAGGGCTGTTTGATCATCTACAGGACTTCATACTATGGATATGCCAAACAAGACAAAACAGCAATGCTCAAACAATCATCCCCATTATATATCATTATATACATAAACACCACTTCCACAAAATAGCCTGTTCTAAGCTAGAACTAAGCTGTGCCACACAAAACTTCTTCCCTGGATTGTGATCACAAATACTTTAACTTGCCATTTTTTTGTCAGATGAATTTCAAACTGGGGTCACATTTGGGAATGAATATACATCACAAGCAAGAAATAACTGCCTGTAGCATTATATATACTGAATGATCCAGGACAAGTTATTTTTAGTCACTTCCTCTTCCATTGCACAGTAGGGACCATCCTGGCTAAAAGGTTGTCTTTCTTTCTTTCTTTTTTGTGGCAGGCAACCGAGTTGTGAGTTAAATATAAACTTGCAGCCTGACAAGCCACACACTTCCTTCCAAGACATTTGTGTCATCCCAAAGGACTACTAAGAAAGAATTTAAAAACCTAGCGCAAGGAACTCTGCCAAGATAAGGATTGTTCCCTGCTCTGCAAAGCAACAGCAAATCCAGAACTGTATCAGTGCAGAGAATCAGAGAACGGTTAGAAGCTTAGTTATCCCTTCAGAATGAAACTCACAGAGGCAATGAAGTAACTATCCTTGCCTCTCCCAACTTGTCGTGTGGATGCATTTAAAGCCTTTGAATCCATGCTACACAGAAAAACAAATGTTCATTACATCAAGATGTTACAGCATCCAGTGTAAACAGAAAGAGCAATGAGGAATAAGGAAGGGGCTTAAAAGCACCAAGGAAACACAAAACTGCCATTTAAGAACCAAGATGACTTCTAAAGTTGGTATCTATGCATCACCTAAATTAAGGCACTAAAAATGGCCGGAAAGCTCTTTCTAGGTCTTTTACTCTCAGGCTACCTGGGTGTTTCTTGCCATAGTGTGAAGAATGAGCATGGAAACATATTTTCTTCTTCATGGTCTCTGTGCATCACACATAATGGGTACTGCACCTGCACCGCGGGGGAGGAGTGTGGAGTTCCCGCCAAAATCCGTTAAAGCTTTTGTATTCTACCCGGCAACAGGCACTGCACAGGCGCAGTACCCATTATGTGTGACTGCACAGATGACCACTCGAAGAACGACAGTTACAGGTAAACAACCTGCCTTTCTTGTCTATCCTACCATGCAGGAAGGGGAGAAGAACCTAGGTATCAACTTCTGCCACTGCAGAATAGCAAACAAGAGAAGAACATGTGGGAGGCACTTTGTCCAATGTATCACTAAATCTCTCACAGATTTCTCAATGCAGAGCATATCCTGCGTTAGGCTAACACTGTGCAGACAAGATAGGAATCAGAAAACCCTTGCAAGAACCCATGGCAGGTTGTGATATCCCTCACAATATCAGATGCTTGGCAAGCATGATTGCTCCCACCTTCCACTCTTGTGGAATTGCTATGGGCGATCACAGGGCACCAGAGAAAAGCATGGCCAGTGGGGTAAAGGGACAGAAAAACATGCTAATAGCCCAGAGATTAGCATCAGCAATTCCTGCAAGGCACCTCTATTCTAGACAAGATATCGACATAAATGGACTAACAAAATACCTCTGCATTTCTTGAAGGCAACAAGGGCATCGATATGATCATGTTATTAAACAGTAGCCAAGAGTCCTTTAAATATCTAAGTATTAACAAGTAGAATTTCTTCAACAGTGTGGATTTACCAGTAATTATAACACATACAACATTTCTCAGTATATATATTTTTAAAGTGACGCAATCTGAATTAAGAAATACAGTGGAGGGTGAAGATTTTGGTTACTTGATACTGTTTGTTCACTAGGAGGAACAAAGGAGAAGGAGGAAAGTGAAGCTGCTTTACCTAGCAAAGTCAAAACCATAACAACCAGCAATACTTGTCTATTTCTTGGTGCTTCTGCAGCAGGCACAGATTTGGCATGTAATTACAGCTTTACGTTGACATATATCCACAATGATTAAAAGCTTTCTAAATAGCCACTACTATACATCATCCCATAGCTATTTTCTAGTGTATAATTATGGCAATATAAGGTAGGGCACACATTCAGGGATCCTGTGCCCATAAATTTACCCTTTTACCACTTTTCTCTCTTTCTTAGTCAACCAACTGGAAAGGCCAACACATCACACTGTAGTGATGCTCTGACTTCATGTATTATTATACTTATATCTCGCCTTTTTTTCCTTCCAAAGAATTCAAGGCAGTTTACACAATCCTCCTCCTCCTCAGCTGCCACCTCCTCCTCCTCCTCTCAAACTTTTCATCACAATGGCCCTGTGAGGGAGGCTGGGCTGAGAGTCTGTGACTGGCCCAAAGTCACTCAGTTGGCTCCATGGCCAAGTGGGAAATAGAACCCAGATCACCTGAATCTCAGAACCACACTCTTACACTGGCTCTCTGCTTATCAGAAAGGTATGGATGGAGGGGAGCACAAGAGAGTTCATCTGTCACAACCTCAGGGCTTTTTCATTTTACTAAATAAACTGTAATTCTACAATATACACTTTAAATGCTTTTATATTATCATTACATGTACCCCTCATGTTTCTTTCACCACAGAACTCAAGATGGCATACATGGAATTCCCATGTGGTCTTCCATCCAGGCTCCTGACCATGCCTGGACCTGCTTAGTCAAAGAACACCTGCTACACTGCTGTATCAAATTCCTTCGGGGTACTTCCTGGGCATTTACCCCTACTTAAATCTAACATTCCTGATCAAATTTCCATAAATGGATGTGCTATTGTGAGCAGTCAGCACAATATATTCATTTATCTACATCAGTACAGCATCACTCCATGTGCAATGGAGTGCATCTACAACCTACAGCCTCCTAGGCTGGGGATCTCTGTCTAACAAAGCTAAGGTTTAGTTGGCCTGACAATGGCTATTGTGCCTACGTGCTCCTTCCACCACCGCCCCAAGACTTCTAGAGTTACATTACATTACAGTCACATTACATCCAAGTTGGGAAAGTGTGGTTTAAGCTCTGACAAAAATCTTGGCTGGCAGATCAGGATCATACAATCAGTGGAAAGTCTAGCTTGTCATCACAGCTCACCCAAAGGGTTATAAACTCACAAGATCAGATGTACAGTGAAACTGCAGTTTCACAAATCCCAGAAGTCTTGCATTAAACTATGCAAGAAAAAAGAGGGGGAAATGCCTGGATACAACCCTAATTCTCAATCCAATTATCTACATTTTATTGAGGCAAGACAGTTCTATCAGAAAATAAACACATTAAAATCTGCTGCTTCAGCTGGGCATGTCTTTAAAATCATTTATCTAGCCGATTAACTGACTAAAATAGCAAGCCTATTTTTCAAAGATGCTATTTAAAATAGATAGCCCAGTTCTTTCATTTGAAATTGGATTTATTTTTTTTTTTTAAACCCAACCTCCAATGAGACCCACATTTTTAGATCAAAGTGTTCAGTGTTATATATTTGTTTGGAGGCTAGTGTGATAGGAGATGTGATGGCAGTACTTTCCTTCAGTATGAAGCTATTTTACTGAGAAATGTAGGTAGACAGGAAGATTTGTTATGGAATGAATTGTAGTAAATCAAGAATGTTATTAATATCCAAAGACAAGCAGCAACTTTTAATGGTGACTTCATGCCTTACTGCAAAAATTCATGACTAAGAGGATTTCTATTAAAATGCAGTTCACATAACACAGAGAATTGGTTCAGCGGGGCTGTAATTTTATGAACAAGAAGCAAATGTTGCAGACTTTCGCTATTGTTCTTCGAGGAAAACTGTCTATATTAAAAGGACATAATGAACTGGTTCTCATGGCGGCTGTCTGCTGGGGGACAGAAACTGCTGTCAAAACAGATTTCCCTCCATGCTACAGTTCCCTGGAGCAGATCTGGGGACTGTGAGAAGGAGAGGCATGGCTGTAGCAAGAAGGAGAGCAAATGAAGTCCAAGTGCATGAACAGAAATCTGTTTGTACAATGCTGGATCAATCCAATGGCCACAGCAGAGGGAATTGGTTACCGTATCATGACACAGGGTCTCCAGAGCAGTCTATAAAATGGAGACTGTTCAAATGAGGAAAGTTACATATAATGCATTAAAGACCTGCGTTATGACACTTAGGCTATGAATCTGTTCGAATGGGTTCAGCTCTATACACAATTCATTCTGTGTTATTGTCTTCCTGGAAATCAGTTATGTGTAGCTTCAGCTACTCCATATATTTTCCAGGAAAGGAGCTGAACAAATGAAATGGTTCAACACACCCACCGGCCATAATCATCTGCTCAACCTGAAGCTATATGTGTAAGCCTTCGCTTGTTTAAACACCACATTATTTTGCCATTTTCCAATCCTTTTTGCAAACCACAAGTCTGATTAATTATCCAAGCTAGACCACACCATAAATTAGACTTCTTTTTTAGTGGTAAAACAGATTTCTTAAAATGTGTAGAAGCAAAGAAATTTATGCCAATACTTACAATTGCTTATAACTCCTCCAAGTGGATCACCTTTGAAATCAAACTCAATGTCCATATACTTTCCCTGTGAAGAGACCAGATTTGAAAAACATGGATAGAAGAACACGAATGGGGACAGTAAAGTTACAAAACCTAGAAATTCCATTGTCTTGATAAGTGCATAAAGAATGGCTCAGAAATCTATGGTAATTCCCTCTGGTTGCACTATAATTGGATCAAGCTAAGTAAAGGTTGCTAACTTGTCTTTAACTATACAGAGGGCATATCTGAAAGTCTGTATCAGGCAAATCTATTAAGTAACTTTGACCAGGAAGCCAGATCACTATGGCAATTCATTAGGAAACTTTCAATAACTCCAAAAACCAAACAAACAAACAAGGATATTTACTGAATACATTCAAGCTAGCTTTGGCCTTTATTGGTAAAAGTGTTTTCCTAAAAATTTTCTCTAGGCCTACTGGAAGATTTACTAGTAAATATCACCATTCACCAAATACCTGACAATTTATTGTCTGGCTGATGTACACATGGGCTGTGCATTGAATAATCCCAACTTAAGGCAGGCTGCTTGAGAGGGTCAGGAGATGTTTAAGGCAAAATTAGCTATCTTTGTATCACTCTGAAACTGATCCGGGCCCTCCTAAAGCTTTGTGAGTGCTTTTGAAATCAACAGAACACAAACTGAGTGTCTTTAAAAGCTCAATATTTCTCAGCAAGTAAAGGTGGTGGTAAAGGCACGTCTAAATAAGTGTCATGGTTGGCAGGACGGAGAAGTTCTAATATAAGGTGCCTGCTTAAAAAATGCTTGATGTCATTGCCAGGTTCTTCTCCATATGGCCAGTTGACCACATCCATCCCAGTCTTATTTATTTGCATTTTCTGTGCATTTGATGCCAAGAGACTAGAAAACAAACAAATAAACAAGCTTCAAGCTGTTTTTCATTCAGGGCAGTCCCTGCTGTGCCCTTATTCTTTTAAATTATGCAGGATTCTTAGAGACACATCCATGATGTGTGCCATTTCCATATCGATTGTCCAAATGAAATAATGGCAGGGACAGAAAAGTGAAATCCCAAACTTTAAAACCCCATCACACAATCAGCTCTCCATCAATCCGTCAAAAATGTTGCATGTTTCTTACTTATGGGCATCTGTATGATATAAACAGTTGCATACAAATTGTCCACAAAATACATGGGGGTGAGGGAAGAATCCTTTAAAAAAGATTGTGCTTGCAAACTCCTTGAACCGGTCTGAATTTTGGTAAATTTCCCTGAAAGGAAAAGTTACTATGCCTGAAAATGTCATCCAACATATTAGAAGAGCAGGTTGCTTACCTGTAACTGATGTTCTTCGAGTGGCCATCTGTGCAGTCACACATATGGGTTCTGCGCCTGCGCAGTGCCTTTGGCCGGAAGATTAACAGCTAACGGTTTTTGGCGGGAACTCTGCTCCCCCCCTCCCCCAGCATTATATAAGGAGCGGAGTGTCCGCCATTTTCCAGTCTTTGAAAGACCGACGCTTGCTCTTATAATAAGGCTTGTCAGTATGACAAGATAGCCAAATTCAGTAGTGGTACGATACATAGCAAAGAGATCATAGTATCAAAAGAAATAGTCGGACCACCCATGACACCAAGCGGGGTCGGAGGGTGGGTTGTGTGACTGCACAGATGGCCACTCGAAGAACATCAGTTACAGGTAAGCAACCTGCTCTTCTTCGTCGTGGCCTCTGTGCATCACACATATGGGTAGAATAACAAGCTTACCCCAAATGGAGGAGGGAGTTGTCATCAGCGAAGAACAGAAGAAAGGACAGCTCTGCCAAAAGAGCAATCCTGCCTAGCACAGACATCGAGGCTATAATGTCTGGCGAAGGTACACAGGGTAGCCCAAATGGCCGCCCTGCACACATCTTCTATCGGGACCCCTGATGCAAAGGCCGAAGAAGCAGCAACAGCTCTTGTAGAATGACCTCTTGGAGTAGATGGCAAGTCCAACTTAGCTAACTGATAAGACAGGACAATTGTATTTACTATCCATTTCGAAAGACGTTGTGAAGTGACTGGACAGCCTCGGTCATGTTCTGAATATTTCACAAAAAGTCTACTGGAACGCCGAACAGACTCAGTCCTGGACCTATAAAAGGCTAAGCAACGACGAACGTCCAGCATATGTAGAGATCACTCTATCAGATTCGAAGGGGTCGGAAAGAATGCCAGTAAAACAATCTCCTGTTGCATGTGAAACGAAGTAGCGACTTTCAGAAGGGAAGACGGATCCAGCCGAAGAACCACTTTTTCCTTATGAAAATTTAGAAAAGGGGGGTCCACCCAAAGGGCGCAGAGTTCAGAAGATCTACGGGCTGAAGTCACTGCAACAAGGAAGGCAGTCTTCCATGAAGCAAGGCGCAGATTGATCGTCACCATGGGTTCGAAAGGTGATCGAGTCAGCGCTTGTAAAACCACCGAAAGACTCCAGGTGGGCATTAGAGGTCTTATAGTTGGATGCAGATTACTCAATCCTCTCAAAAATCTTTTAATCAGAGGTTGAGCAAAATTGGAGAGACCATGTATAGTTCCCCGGTAATGTGAAATCGCTGCTGTATAAACTTTTATGGACGAAGGTTTGAGTCCAGACTGATGCAACTCAAAGAGAAACTGAAGTATCTGTGAAACAGAAGCCGAGGGGGCCGGAAACGAGTGTAAATTGGCAAAGTTAGAGAATCTCTGCCATTTTACCGCGTACGACTTCCTAGTAGATGGTCGTAGCGCAGATTCGAGAATATACTGTAGGTCTGGGTGTAGACTCTGCTGAGCAGGAATGGCCGGGACGGTTGGTGGTGTCGATACCGATGTATTGCAGCTGGTCATCGTATCCTCCATGCAGTCAGTTTCAGCGACAGCAAGTCTGGGTGGCAGATCGTGCCCTCCCTCTGAGTAACGAGATAAGGAAGAAGAGGGAGTTGGAGAAATTCTTCTTGGGAGACGTGAAGAAGAGTTGAGAACCATGGCTGGCGTGGCCACCAGGGGGTGATCAGTAGCCCTGTGGCCCCTTCGTGAATGATCTTTGCCAACACTCTCATGATGAGTGGGATTGGAGGGAAAGCATAAAAAGTCATATTTGTCCAGGGGATCATGAAAGCATCCCCGAGCGAGTCCTGACCCATCCCCGCTCTGGAACAATAGGCCGTGCATGCCCTGTTCTGTTGTGTGGCAAACAGGTCAATGTCTGGCTGGCCCCATCGGTGAAATAGCATGTCGCGAACCCGATGGTCTAGCTCCCATTCGTGTGACCGTGACATATGTCTGCTCAAGAGATCCGCGTCTGTATTTTCTGTGCCCGCAAGGTGAACTGCTAGAAGAGTGATACCTCTCGGTATGCACCAGTCCCAAATCTGCATGGCTAGTTTCCGGGATCGGGTTCCCCCTTGTTTGTTCAAAAAAAAAAGACCATCGCCATGTTGTCTGAGGTCACCTGGAATGATTGCAGGGCTTTGAAAACGGTAAGAAGTTCCAGAAAATTGATATGGTTCCTGCAATCCCGGTGACTCCATATCCCCTGGGTACATAGATCGGAACAAATTGCTCCCCATCCCAGCAGGGACGCATTGGTGCCGAGGGATACTGTAGGGTACCGGGGTCGAAACAGAACGCCTACAGTCAGATTGGCTGGGTCTATCCACCATAACAGGGACTGAAGAACAGAAGCCGGGAGTCAAATCCGTTTGGTAGGTGGATCTGTCTGTGGTCGAAACATTCCGTTGAAGAACAGTTGAAGGGGACGTAGCCTGAGTTTGGCATGCGGAACCACAGCGATGGAAGCAGACATGTGTCCCAACAGGCTCTGAATAGACCAGGCGGGGACGGTTCTTGCTTGTCGAATCCGAGCGATGCACTGAGCAATCGCATGCCGTCTGTCCCGAGGAAGGAAGGCTCTTGCCAACGTTGAATCCAGCCGGGCTCCGATAAAGTTGATCACCTGCGTAGGGAGAAGAGAAGAGTTCTGTTGATTAATACAGAGTCTGAGATCATGAATAGAGCACATGTAAACTCAACAGCAGACGAAAGTCCTGCTTCTGTGTTGGAGACCAGCAACCAATCATCAAGGTATGGGTATATCCGAATTCCATGTAATCGAAGGTGTGCACAGACAGGAGCCATACACTTCGTAAAAACCCGTGGTGCAGTGGCTAATCCAAACGGTAGCACATTGAATTCGTAGATTTCAGAGTCCACTGCAAAACGAAGGAAACGCCTATAACTTGGATGTGTTGAAATATGAAAATAGGCATCCTTCAGATCCAATGATGCAAACCAATCCCCTCTTCCCAGCAATGGGAGAATACTTTGAAGTGTGGTCATCCGAAACTTCTTTGGTGTTATAAATCTATTGAGAGCTCTCAAGTCCAATATTGGTCTGAGACCCCCATCTCGTTTCGGGACCGTAAAGTATCTGGAATAGAACCCATGGAATTCTTCCGATAATGACAGGTGACGAATAGCTCCTTTGGCAAGGAGTTGGTGAATCTCGTCTAACAGTACCAAGGAAGTCGGAGTATAGCGGATAGGATTCGGTGATGGCACAACGTCGATTTCGATTCCATAACCATGCTGAATGATAGATAACACCCACCCATCAGATGTGATGGACTCCCAGATGGAGAGCTGACTCTTCAGTCGATCCTCAAATGAGAGGGGGGAGGGTAGAGTTGGAATGAGAGGAGAGGTTCGCTCATCGCATCAGCGCTGTCGCCTGTCCGTATCAAAGCGGCAGCGGCCCTGTTGGAAGCGCTGGGGTGGTTGTTGCCTGCGACGCTGCTGATGTTGATGCAGTTGCTGTTGCCGAGGCGGAAATTGTTGATGGTAATGTGGACGTGACCATGACCACTTACGTCGGGGTAGAGATTGCAATTCCATATGACGGGCCATCATCCTTGATTCATGGATTTTCTTCAATTTGCTATCTGTCCTCGCATGGAAGAGACCGGAACCGTCGAACGGCATCTCCTCAATTCTCCACTTCATCTCGTCCGGAAAACTGCAATCACGCAACCAGGCGTGTCTGCGGAGGGAAATGGCACCGACCAGCGACCTCGAATCAGAGTCCACATGGTGCCTCGTGGTGGAAAGCTGTGCACTGCCACTTGCATAGCTTCCTTAACAAAAGTCTTAGCAAGTTCACCCTGGTTTCCCAGGAGGGTATCGATGATGGCGTCCAGGCGTTGCATAAGGAAATATTGGTAATGCGCCAGGGGTTGCCTCATAATTAGAAATTCGTAAACCAAGGCCCGAACCTGCGTATACCCGGCGAGTGAGGGAATCAACCTTTCTGCCCTCTTTGTCACGAGGCGAGGTGTGTCCACGGGCTTCCCGACCCTGTGAGGATTCTACAACAACCGAATTCGGCTTGGGGTGACGGAGAAGAAATGGGATGTCCTCTTCCCGCACCCGATACATGGACTCGTATTTACGAGAAGTCGGTTGTGGGTGAGCTGGGAGGTCCCATGGCTGGGTCATTGCCTGCCGTAAGGTTGTAATAAACGGCAAGGCAATAGATGTGGATCATTCGCCCCTGACCACATCATAAAAACGATTGATGCTCGGTCCTGGCGGTTGGTGGGCTTCTATATTGAGCGATCTCATTAGTCTGGCCATCAGATCGTTAAACGAGATATACGGTTCCTCAGGCGACCCCGGGCCCTGAGAAGCAACCGCTGCATCCGGCGAGGTTGAGTCAGCCTCAGACTCATCGGATTCCATCCAGTAGGGCGGTGGTACACTGGAGGAAGAATCTCCTGGTGACTCTGATCTGCCACTTTCTTTAGATGGGGCCCTCGGGGCGTCTCTGGGCGTTGAATGGAAACGTTCCCAAGGCGCTGGTGGTAAAGATTGTCCCCTGGAGGTCGGATAATAGGCTACGGAGTGGTATTCTTCCCATCTCGGAGCGGAGGAGTACCTGGAGTGGTACCAATCATCAGACCCCGCATCTGAGGAACAGCTCCTACGGCTTCTTGGAGGGGAGATGGCAATCTCAGTATCCATCAGGATTGGAGGCATTGGGGTTGGTGATCGAGCTCTAGGTGGAGAATCTCGTATTTCCCCATCAGAGATGGAACCACGCCTTGAATCCAGAATGGGTTCGGCTGTCGGTCAGCACGGTGAGCCCGGTGGGGTAACCCTCATAGCCGCCTGGATGGTCGGGACTGAGGGGGTCGATTCCAAAGCAGGGATCAGAATCAAGGAAGAGGCTGAGCCCAATGGCGGTGTTTTGCCTGCTTGGGGTTCTTTGGCTTCTTAACCGGCTTGCCCGTCTTATCTTTCTTGGCCTTCTTATGCACAGGATATTTATCTGAGTCTCTGTGCTTTCTTTTTTCCTTTTGTTTCCTCGGCAGGGAAACAGACTGGTCGGCCATGGTATGAGCGCCTTCTTCAGAAGGGCGTGAGGGCGGAGCAATGGAGGAAGAGGCCGGGCGTTGCGGCAGGTCAGCCGAAGTTGGACAGCCTTCGGGTGGGGCCACAACAGTGGAAGGCTTAGCCACCAGCCGGTCCGATTGGAGTAGAGCCTGGTCCCATAAGAGTTTGCGGAGGCGGTTCTCCCTGTTCTTCCTCGCCTGTTTAGAGAAGGCCAAACAATGGCCGCACTTATCGGTTCTGTGCCCTTCCCCTAAACAAAGGAGGCATAGATCATGCGGGTCCGCGGCGGGTATTTTGGAGCTGCATTTTCCGCACTTGCGGAACGTCACCTGTTGCGCCATCGTAGAAAGAAGAAAAAAGGAGATAGTAAAGCGGGAAAGTAATGTTTTTGGTTTGGTTTTTTTTATATGAACGATAAAGAGGAAAAATGGTTCAAAGTTAAGAAGAAATATAAGTGAAGTACTAACAACAAGAACAAGGGATACAAACTTGGTAGGAAAAAGGAGAGATTTTCGAACGAGCAAGAAGGTAAATAATAATCTTAGCGAGAGTGAAGCGGCACGAGGTACAACGAATGGCAGTCGCAAAGACTGGAAAATGGCGGACACTCCACTCCTTATATAATGCTAGGGGGGAGGGGGAGCAGAGTTCCCGCCAAACACCGTTAGCTGTTAATCTTACGGCCAAAGGCACTGCGCAGGCGCAGAACCCATATGTGTGATGCACAGAGGCCACGACGAAGAACAAATGGTTGGTTGCCCAAAGATAGTCAATGAGGAACCATGAAGCTCCAGATTTTCCCAAGTGATGTTCTGATTCAGAACCAAGTTGAAGCAGCTAAATTTTGCTTTTGGGTCACACCCCTAACATACACCCATACACACATAGGATAGACAATAGCTGATAGAATAGGAAAAAACGGAAATGGTGGCAAGAGGGGAATAACTGGCAAAAGGAAATCAGTTCTTGGGTTAGACACTTTGGAAAAGATGCTTAAGTCCAGAGCAGGCTTGTAGATAAGAATGGAATAGAGTGCCTGAAAGAAAATCATGTGAGTGATGAACTACTGAAAAGTGTTCAAAATTTCATATCTGTATAGCTGCACAACTGCCCAATTCATAAACCTGTTCATTAATCCAGCACCCCCCACCCCCACAATCCTACCCCAGCACAGCATAAGGCCTCTGAGTTCAAAAATAAGGCAAGGCAGGATTTGTATGAACTGGCACCTCCATAAGTAAGGCAGGTTCAATGACACTGACGCACAATCATAGGTTTGACAAGAACCTTGCTGTGCTGGCCATGCTGACATTTGGGTATGTGTGTGTGTGGGGGGGGGTATCTTCCCTGTACACAAAATCACTTGCATTAGCAACTGCCTTCCTTCTGTACTTATGTGCCATTAAGAAGACGAAGGATATGTATTTTGATACTGAGCATAACACAAACACTGTTTCTAGCCGATGATTCCCTAAATTTAAAGGTTTTACACTTCCTATAAAATCTTTTTGGGGGAAACAGCAATAATGAGTAAATGTTAAGATTAATACAGGGGAAATAGAAAAAGAATGCAGATAAATTAATAAAAATTAACCTGCATGGGCTTTAAATTTCCAGATGATGATACTTTCTTGAATACAGACAACTTCACTTAGAAACAAATTACTTCAAGTTAAAAAAAAAATGCATTTCTGTCCTGCCTCTCCTCCAAGGTGCTTAAGGAAGCACCTGTGGTTCTCACCTTGCTTTCCCATTATATTTTCAGAGAAGCCATGTGAGTTATGTAAAGCTCAGACAGACAGACAGGTTCAAGGTGACCTAATGTAGTCAGGGGGGTGAAGGCATTTGAAATTTGATGTCTGTGTTGTCATCTTGTACTATGGTTGACTCTCAAAATTATTAAATAGTATTAACTCCTCCTAGCTATCTATGGGCAAATACTGATATTCTGTATCCACTGCTGCTTCTCTTTCTACAGTAAAAATTCAGCTTCTCTTCTTGCCTTCTGATTCCCTTTTTTTCTACATCAGAGAAAACCATTTCAGTGGCTACTTTACTTCATTGTGTTTACTTAACAGCTACTTTAAACAAGACCAACAGGCATTAGTATTTCCAATAACAGCACAAGTAAAACTTGCATCAAAGAACTAATTATGGACAAGCCACAAGGCTAATAATTCAGACCAACTCACAAGAACTTTCTGTGGATTTTCAAAATTGCAGAGCCATGTTTTTCCCCTAACTCACAAGATTATCCACTTAAAGTTGTCCATAACTGTTCCTCTACAAATTCTGCAATTGTCTGTAAAGGTTTAAATCCAACAAGTTCAAATTCATCACATTTTCCAAGCATAAAATAGACAGAAAAATGCTATACTGTACAAGGAGAAAGAGCAAATCTGCCACTTTCACCCATTGTGTGTGTGTATTATGCAGACATCATCTGAACTTTGTCTAGAAGGATCAGAGCCCAAGAGAACATGACATTAAATGAGACAGAGGTATGCTTAGTCTTATGACAAAGACCAGGGCATAAAACAAGACTGGGGGGGGGGGGGGGGGGGGCAAAAAACTAAGCCAAAAAAGGGGAAGGGGGTTTAAAAGGGGGGGGGGGGAAATGGAATAGTGAGGGAGAAACTGAAGGTCTCCAGAGGGGTAGTTTTATGGATGCAGAACAGCTAGTTGCTTCAGGCACAGAGGAGGGAGAAAGCACAAGATGAAAAAAAGAGCCAGCTGCAAATTTGGATTTGTGGGAGGGGACCAGGGGCAGGTTACTCTTCTTGCCACTGCCACTATTGCTTATTTGGATGCTCTCTCCTACTGACCCACTGCCTATTGAGTAGCTGAGGAGGCCCTGGAAATCAGCAGTGCAGCCCCTGCTGGCCCGCAAGTCTTCTTGGCAACTAGCTAGTGACACCTGTTTCAGGCTCCAGCCCTGGAAAGAGGCCAATAATTGATGACATCGGGTGAAAAATCAAAACGTGTTTCAATGGAGACAAGGCAAAAGAGGCAATGTCCACCACTCCAAATCATGCTGAATTGTGAGTTGATGGTAAGCACCCAGTGAAGCAAACACCATTCACTTATAGTTTTTTTGTGAGCCACTTCGTTTTGAATCCCACTTCGAAGGGGCTGCTATGTACTAATAAGCAAGTCTAACTTAAATAATGTTAGGAAAGGGTGATATGTTTGCATGTAATTAGGACACCGGTGGGCGGCTTGCAGCTCTCCAAATGTTTTGGCCTAGAACTTTTTCCTCCCTCACGGTTGGCTATGCTGGCTAGGGCAGATAGGAGTTGGAAGGGCCACAAATGATGCATTTGGTAAAATGGAACACAATGAAGGCAGGAGTACAACGAAGCAGACAGCAATGCCTAAACCCTATGCCCTAGATCAGCCCTCATATCCTTACCATCATCCCACATAAGCTACTGTCAGGGCTTGAAAAACCTTCGATATATGAAACAGGAACAAAAATAGAAACACAGGGTAACAGAATTAAGGAAAGCAAGTGATGAAATCATAATGGTTAGACATAGGCAGACAGGAAACGCCATGCTTACTTCTATACACACTCTGAAGTGTAATGCAAGTTAGACCATTCTGTGTGTATTGACGGATGCAGAATGGAAGATGGCGTCTTAGAGAGCAGCCAGCTCAGGTGCCAGCATTTAGTGAGTGTGTATGGGGTTGCAAGTTGAGGTAGTGGTGCCAGGCTTTCATTGATAGAGTCACCGTATGCTGGAGATGGCTTGATGGCACAAAACAACACACACACATATTGTGGACTGGGCTTGCACACTTAAGTTGGTGGGGAGGGAGGTGAATTCAAGCCCATGGCTCAGCACTACTGCTGCCTGCCTCCCTGCCTCCCAATTACCAGAGAGATCACTGAGGGCAACTTGGCTACGGCTCTCCAAACTTGGGAGTCAGGCTTGAGGAGGGTCATGGCCTAGACAACGTTAAGACTTTCCACTCCTGGCAACAGTTCCAGGGCCATTCCTTATGAGATTGGGAAGCAGCTGCTGTTTGTGATGGAAGTGGAGGCCAAAATATTCAATCTATTAAATTAAGCCCAAATTGCCACTGTCATTTTGAAAACTTCTACTGAAACGGAGGTGGGGGAAGAAGAACCAATATCTACAGAAGGAGGCAGATGAGAGATCTAAATGCATACTATCCCACCTCTTAGGATCAAGTGCCCAAACAGTCCCTTACTCCCCACCCCCAATGTTGCTTTAAAAGGTTGAGAGGTTCTGCAGAGTGGGTTCCCGTGCTCGGTACACAGTTACAGCTGGACAGGGAAAAAGGAAAGGAGAAGTGCATATGCAGAACCACCTGGCTAACCACTTGGAATCTCGGCCAAGTTCTTGACAAAAGCATTTTGCTTTGCAAATGTAACTATTTTTTGCTATGTATACAAAATTACTGTTTCTGTCACTTAGTTTTTGGACGGCCAACCAGCCCAGGAATAGCATAGAGCGACTAAAATACATTTGTGCAGTCAGACAGTTCCAAATTTAACTTGCTGGTCCCTATCACTTCTCAACAGATCAGCTAAAATCAAGCACGCCCCTCTCAATCTTGTTTTAACACTTTATTCTAATGCTGTGTATACCCTGCAGGCAAAACTCAGCACTTTGACTCACAGAGTAACATAGAAACAGAAAGAGAGTGAGTCAGAAGGGGTCAAAAGGGTCATCTAGTCTGACCCCAGGCTCCAACCGGCTCCACTCATGACATGCCTACCATGTGCATGTCCAAAGTTTACTTTTGGTTCATCTTGCACTGATATTGCATTCCGATTTTCTTTACATTTCTTCTCTTCTTCCTCAAAGAATATAGGACTGTAGCCCTTCTGAGAGGGCCTAAAAGACAGAATGCCAAACATTCAGATCTGCCTGGCTTTTCCACCTGGCTTGATCACTAGTAGCCATAACGGTGATCACTCAAGATGCAGCCCACCAATTCTGCCTTCAACACACACCACCTTTGAAATCAGCCTTTACAAAAATTCCAGTTTCAGTTTTTATCTTAGTAAGACGCATAATTAGGTCATTTGTTTCTGCCCTACTAGCAGCACATCTCAATAACTAGGTCACTTTTTCTCAACTACAACAATTTACAACCAGTTATTCCCTACAGCATACAAACCAGTGACTATTACTGTGTAACCTGTTAAAACTCACATACATTGCCCTGACTGCAGGGAGTGACATGTACTCAATAGTGGAGTAGGAAGGGGCCTAGAATGCCATTGGGTCTAACCCCCAGCTCAGTGCAGGCCTCCCAGTTAAACCCTCCCTCTCAGAAGGCATCCTGAATGCCTCTAGTGTGGGAGAGCCCCTTGCTTGATGGGAAGTACTTTCTGACTCACAAATTCATCTTGCAACATTTAGGATTGAAACAGCGAACTACCCCTTTCAAATTATTTTTATACCACAGCAACTATGTTTGCCTTGCTTTGTGAAACAGACCTGAAAATGCAGGTATGATAACAGAGTATGACAGGTCTTTTCTGACAACATTTGATTGGATCCAACACTGTTGCAGCTTGAACAGAAGGAAGGCTGCATTCACAGAAAGGTCACAGAAGCATCTGTGAAAAATACTGTACATATGCAAGTTCCCTATTAGTAAGAGTAGGAGAAAATGAAGTCCTAATGATTATGGAACATTAATTTTAGATCCCATTACATTTCAGTCACTTCAGTAGCATCAGTCAATCCTCCAACATAATTTTTTGTATATTTTAAATAGATACTTACAAATCTAGAAGAGTTGTCATTCCTTACAGTTTTGGCATTTCCAAATGCTGATAGAAAGAAAGAAAAAAGAGAGAGGGTGTCTGTAAAATACATGCATGTAGAAACATTAAAGCTGAGCCAATTTGCAAAAGCACATGTATTACTTTGGGTTCCGGCCAGCTTTACAACCTAACCAAGCTGGATAATTCAAAGTAACAGATGATGCAGTCACAATTCAAATTATTATTTTTTTTGTAAACGAATAACAGGAGAAGTAGGAACCCTCAAGCTTCCTACGTAGAACATTTTATTGTAAGTAACGATAGCATGTTCAAGATGTTAACTCTTTTGTTCATTGACAAATAGTCGATTAATAGTTCGTACTGGCATAACGTCTCTGCAGTCGACTTAAGGGGCTGAAGGTCAGATCACCTCCTGCAATGCTCTCCAAAGCATTGACAGAAGTATAGAGGAGAGCGGGCAGTCCCTTTCTGTGTTCTCGTTCTCTCTCTCTCTCTCTCTCTCTCTCTCTCTCTCTCTCTCTCTCTCTCTCATTCTCTCTCTCTCATTCTCTTAAGGATTTCTTGGTTTAGCATTGTCAAATGAGGGGTAGGAGAGAGAGGATGCCAGTGCTGGATATGACTGACATCTCCCTGGGTGTACAGCTAGCTTCACGCCAACAGGTGCAGCCATTGCTCTAGTGTCCATGCTTCACATGTAAAGGTTCCCAGCTTAAAACCCCTCCAACTCCAGATCTGCTGCCAGTCAGTGTAGGCAGCACAGAGACAGATGGGCCGTAAGTCTGATTCAGTGTGAGGATGCTGTGTGTGTTCATTAGCTTCACCACACGGTCCTGTACATGGACACATAAACAGATGGGTCATTATTATGGATTTGTGGGGAAGGGTTCAGACAAATGCCAAGCTATGGTCCTCATGCCCATATCCTTCCTCCTCCCCTGAAATATGGAGAATTTCTCCTTTGTTTCCTGATTTGATACAAACAATAGTTTACTACTTTGTCCAAACCTGCATATTACCGATTGTGTTTCCCCTTGTAAAAATAGTGCTAGAAATCAGGAAACATATGACCAATATCACTTAACCACAGTGTAGGAAACCATGCTTAGACAAATATTAATCCATCTGTTAAGATGGGGAGGGTATGGAAGAGAGATTTGCTTATTGTAGTCCCTCCTTTTGACTCCTAGGTAACCTTATTTTGTCCATCACTGTATGTATCATGTGGAATTAATTCTTTAGATAATGTTATGTGCTTTACATTGTATTATAAACTTCCTTTCTCATGTGACAAAGCATCAACTTTGTAGACAAAAGTGGCACACCGCTCTGCTTTGCCATCGATATATGATCAATGCTCAAGTCAAGTGACTATTTTGACAAGTGGATAAATGTTGTTTCTCTTTTAAGAAATATGCATTCGGAGACTTCCCTGGATCAAAGCACTGAAGCCAAAAGGCAGAATGCTTGTTGAAATAATTGTTCTGAAAACTTTATACAGTGCAGTTTGCAAACAATAAATCATGTTTCCAGTCTCCAGGCTGCATATCATTAAACATGGGGCTAAACACTGGGATCATTTATAAATGAATGCACAGCAAAACACAAATGGTCCATTATAAGAGTTTAGAGACAAATTCTTCAGTTTCACCATACATTCATTGTTTCTCTATATTTATCTACAGTAGCTGGAATGCAGGGTTTGATCACTCGTAACTTAGGCTGGCAAAATTCTTATGACATTTTTTGCAGTGCTGCTTCATACAGAGGCAAAAGTCAATGCCATTTAAGTAAGGTTACAAAACTGATTCCCTGTGAAGCAATTACAACAAAAGAAAGAGGACACTTACCCCAGCTTTTATATGACAAGTGTTTGGAAAGAATGTAAGGAATGGTGCTACTCAAAGTGTAAGGACCATAGCTTTTGCATCCCTGTCTATCCACCACTTATCCACAGGTGAAGACCCCTCACTAGACTGAATCTGTTTTACCAAACCATCTTTGACAGGTGCTACATTTTCATGCCCTGATCCGCTTAGAAGCACTACAGCGTAGAAGTAGGCTTCTAACATGCACATTTCACAGATTCCATCTAACTGTATGCAACTAGGTGGTGCACATGCGAAGTAAACATTTAAAAGCTAAAATCCTGGACACTGACTACTCAGGAAGAGGAACAGAGGACCATCCTTTGTCCGCCAGCTTTACTGCCCCTACCAAACAAGATTTTAGCTTTCAAAAAGTGGGTTCGGGGCACTTGGCCTGAGCTACTCTACACAACCTGCAGTAGGTAGGACAATAAACTTGGCAGCCACAGCTGTCTTTGTATTACTCCTTGCAATAATCAAACCAAACGCTCATGCTCTGGCATAATACACAATACCAATTGTGTATCAAATTCAGGTAAATCTTTAAAAACCTCTCTGCCATTTGCACAGAATTAATTTTGGGGAGCAGAAAACACACCTGTATTTAAATGGATCCCTGTAATAAATGGTTGCAGCGGAATAATTTATGTCTTCTTACTGCAGACTAAAGCATTTCACTGTGTTGTCAACAATAGTTAGTACAGCGCTCCAGCCATCTATTCATAAATGTTAGCAGATTCTTACCTTCAAGCACTGGATTAGACTGTAAAAGCTGTTCTTTTACTTGATTAACTTCTGCTCCTTTGCCACAAACAGCAGCTACATAAGACATGACAAGTTTGCTCGCCTCTACACGTAAAAAAAAAGAAAAAGAAAAAGTTTTTCTAAGAACTTTAAACTATTCCACACAAAATTAATGCTTACAGTTTGAATGCCTGAATGAGCCACCCCAAAGTAATGCATCTTGCAGGTTCAATCTTACCGTGTTCAACTTTTATGGCTGAGAACACACTGCATTTTTAGTAAAGTGACAGTAAGGAATGAAGGAAACCTGGTGAGGGAGGGAATCCCTCGGCTAATGCTACACAGGACAAAGGCCACATAATCCATCTCCTTTGAATTACATTTATATGACTTCTTTCCATCTAAACTCCCCAGAGAAAATAATTGGCTGCAAATATGTATTGTATGTTGTTGCTTTCTGAAGTTATTTGCTGAATCTGGTTAGGGCATGTGATTACTGTCAAGACGGAATGTGAAATTCTATTTTTCGTCAACTACTAGAGAGGAAGAAATAGGGAATCAAAGGTGACTGAATATCAGACACATGAATATCTATTATGCAAAAGTGAATTCCACCCTGGCAGTGCAAGCCTAACCATCTGCTGGCAGATCTCCTTGAACAACACATAGCCTCTCCATACTGTTTGACAAGTGTTATTTTAGGATGCTACTGAAGAAGCTCTGAAGCAGAGAGAGTAATGAATGGAGATTAGGGCTGTGTGCAAATCAGATGCAGCATACCTGCATTTTGTATCCCAATTTTGCATCAACTTGACTGCTTCTCAACAGATTTCTAGATTTACTTAAAAGCGCTGCTTTTGTCTTTTAATGCTTTAAATGGTGTGCGGCCATACTACCTTCCCCCAGATAAAACTACCCAATTACAGACATCATCAGAAACTCTGTTTCATATTCCCAAGGGATCTGAAAAGCCATGGGAAGCCTTGGGAAGCAAGGCTTTCTTGATGTGACTAGCATGGAACTTGGCCCACATATGAAGGGCTCACATGGCCTCTGCAGTCAATTTTCTTCCAGAAGGCATTCTGAATAACCCATAGGTATTGCCCTTCATTGGCTTTCCCCAATTTGGTGCCCTCTATATGGGTTGAACAACTCCGAGCTTCTCCTGACATTGACAATTATTGCTTCATCAGCTCTGAACTGGTGTTTAAAATGAAGTAAAATATGTGGACAAACATCCTTCTTCACAGAGGACAGCCGTGTTGGATGGCGTCCTCTTGTTTGACTGGTTGGCCAGCACAAGTCCAGCTTAAAAATAAAGAACCATCAGAAGGGAGAGAAGGTTTACCAGCTCAGTGAGAACTAGGCCTGACTGACAAAAGCACTCTATATATAACAGAGTCAGCCTAAGGGCCTAATTCCACCAGCTCTCAGGGGCCCCACTACAGTGGTCAGTGGACTCAAGGGCCAAGTCTGCTGGTGAATACCCAAAATACCAGAAAATTCACCCTGAAGCTTTGACCGTCTCTAACAAAGTCTTAAAAGAGACCAGTCAACCTTTTAGAATAGGGAAAGCACTGCACAAAAGCTGGGAAACCACTAAGAAATGGTGATATGGCCTTTTAAGAGCACTGGAAGGCCCAATTCAGACCCTGGGCCTGAAGTTCTGCATCCTAGTTTAGACTCTTGAATGAGCTGCAGCCACATGTTAGGTGAGAAATTGCAGGTAGGCACAAAAGAAATTTCAACAGGGCAAGACAAGATACCCATTTCAGGGGAATGGATTACTAGCCCTCAAATCCCAGGATTTGGATCAAGAATGAGGAACAATATCCAAGAATGAACAAAATCTCTGAGATCAGACACATTACCTGTTTTTCCTGCTCCACTCTCTCCTGTTATAAGAATGCACTGGTCTTTATCTTGGTCTCTCAGAGAGCGATATGCTTCATCTGATAGGGCAAAACTATGGAATAAAACATGATAAACTGAGACAAGAAAAAATCACCACGCTTGAGACATACATAATACCCTTCAGACACTTTACAGCTGTAAAATAGCTCAGCATTCAGAAAGCAGCAAAACATTTCAGTCTTGAACCCAGGAATTTCTCCCCAGTAGGCTGGTAATATTGACCAAATGAGAATAAAAAGTAACTCTGAGTGTCACAAACCCAACCCAGCTGTTTGCATAGTTTTCCTTTGCTACCAGTACAGAACCTCTGAAGGGGAATGTGTATTGGTTATATTCTGCCTACAGCATATAACTTGCTGATACAATTCAGAATTTGGCCAAAGTAACACATACCTTTTTAAGATGTCTATAAACATAGGGCAGGGTGATTGTCTCAAAATACTGAATGACAATTGTTAATAAATAAAACACTAACTAACCTGGGATAGATTATCTGAGGGATCACTTCCCTCCTTATGCCCCTCCCCTGAAGGAGCATTTTTAGGGTTCCAGATGGGGTCATTTTATGAGTACTGGCAATAGGGCATTTAAGGTTGCAGAGCCTGCCTTCTGGAATGCTTTCCCAAATAACATCAGGCAGGTTTCTGCAGTTTTGACTTTCAAACACCATAACATTCACTTCTTCACAAAATGTGACCCAGCCTGTTACACTTACAATTTTATTGCTGATTAGAAGAATGCTTATTTGATTGCTGTATTTGATTGTTATATTTCAGTTTTGGTGTTGTGATTGCATTCACTACTTAGATCATTTTGTTGAGAAGCGGTATGTAAATTGGTGAAATAAATAACTTCCACTAAAATAGAAGAAGCTGCCTGCACAAGGTCATAAACAGACATTTAACTGTATCCTGGTCTCATCCAAAAGGCAAAATGACAGATTAATTCTGAAACATGCAGCAGGTAAACATAATCAAGTCCAGTATTTCATATCTGTGATGACAAAGAGCTTCACACACACATTTTGGCAAGGGGAGTCTCCATTTTGCTGTCAACCACTTCCAATAAAAGGGTCGCATTGATGTGGAAACATAAGACCAGTTGCCAGAATAACACGGTCACTGATACCATGCTACAGCTGAGAAGGCCTTCTTGTTTACTGGCATCTTCCAAGACTCCCTTGCAGAAGATGCTTGAAGGAAGGTCTTACAACACGGGTAGGTTCATGCAGGGGGGGGACACTGTATCAGGTGTTGTAGTCCTGAGCTGCGGAAGGCTTCAGAGGTCCAAGTGAGCACATTGAATTGGGCTTGGAAGCATACAGGTAGACAGTGCAAGCAAGAATCCGTGTCATATGGCCTCTGGTATCATTCTGGCTGCAGTGTTTTGCAGTACATTACAGTAGTCTAGTTTAGAGGTTATAAGAGCATAGTCAGCTGAAGGCAGTTTAGCCCTGCCCAGGTAAGGGCATAGCTGGTCCATCACCTGAAGTTGGCGGAAGCTGCTGTGTGCTGCTAAGGTCATCTGGGTCTCAAGTGATACATGTGAGAGGCCATTCTCAGAGGGCAGACATGATTATTGTAACACATGCTCTTTCCCGAAAACTGAAGAAGTGTCAAACCATACAAATACCTATTATTAAGACAGAAGGTGTATAGCAGGGGTCCTCACACTTTTTGAATAGGGGGCCAGTTGAAAGCTGCCAGCGATGGGCCGGGATGCCAGGGGGTGCGGGCAGGGGGCGCGGGCAGGGAAGTGGGAGTGCACGCATACACGAGTGCGCAGCAAGACAGGGGCGTGCGTGTGCAGAACTCCTTTTCTCTGACCAAGTCCAAAACGATCTCCTTGTGAGCAAGCTGGCGCATCGTTTTGGACTTGCTCGGAGAAAAGGATCTCCTTGTGAGCAAGCTAGAGCCTTGCTGGGAGATCCTTTTCTTCGAGCGAGTCCAAAACAATCTCCTTGCAAGCAAGCCGGCACCTCTCCACACGCGCGTGTGGCAAGCTATGGCGGGCCAGATAAATGGGAATGGCGGGCTGGATCCAGCCCATGGGCCGTGGTTTGAGGACCCATGCTGTATAGCATTTGTAGGTACGTTTCATTGCTGTTGTGGATACATTTTAGGTCACCCCCTGTTTACCATTTATTATGACATGCAAAGACTAGTGCCTTTTTCCTGGGTGGTAAAAGGAGGAGGATATTACAATATTACAAGAACAGTGTAACATGCAAATGCTCCATTATGCAGGCAATTTTACATAATAAAGCTATTCAATTACTTAAGCTTTTTGCAAAATTGTCTTGCTTATTGTTTATATAATGACCATCTGGGAAAACTATGTCAAAATACAAAAGAATGCATTAATTTTAAATTCTTAAGCATAAATACAAATGAATGAAAATACATTGCTTATAAAAATGTGAATGTCACTTCCCAGTCTCCAGACCAGCTGCTTTAAAAAAAATTGGACACCACACTCAAAAGGAGTGCAACTTTTTGGAAGAAGAATTAAGAAATGACGTCTTTCTTCCACTGCACACTGAACAACCATCAACTAAAAACCACTAAACCCCACTGAGCTGGCACTTTCAAATGCCCATGTTTATTTGGTAAAACTCCTTAGATACAAACTAAAACTAAATTCCCCTTCCAACACCCATTTTACGACTGACCACAAGTGATATCTAGTTCAGACCCATGCGCCCTCGCACCAAACCAGCTGATTCAACACTTGGGAGGACTTCATAGATTTAAACTTGACTTAAATGTCCTTCTCCCTTTCAATATATCCAATATTCTGTACTGTTCTTGACACTTTGGTCATTTGCTGACCCTATTTAAGTTTGCATGATATACCAGCTTTTGCTGACAGCACAACCAAACCGTAAGACCTCCATTACTTCTGCACCAACAAATGATAGTAATCTAATTTACTGCTGACCTATCTATCAAAAGCACTTCATTTCAACTTTTGAGTGAGTTGCTTAAAGTTGTGCTTGCAAATGCTAATTCATGAAAGAAAACCCTGAAGAGGCAGAGCTTCTGGAGACACCCTGATCAGTGTATGCCCATCCCTCAATTGAGTATTCTTTGTGCTGCCTCACCCATAAAGCATTGCATAATTTTGTACATTGCACTGCTGTCTAGCAGGCCACTGCAGGGTTTTTGGAGGAAATGTCTCTTCGTACCATCACATACACAGGCCATAGTATTAAGCAATTATAGCATTTTTGCATTCACCAACAATAATACATCCCTTAGTATACTAAATATCCCCTTGTCGTTTTGCTCTTGGAGGTGGGAGATGTTTCCCGTAAGCAAAGGAATTTCGCCCAATAAAAGGTCAGTGCATGTTACTCTGGCAGCTCATACTAAACTCTGCCCACCAAGAGAGCTGATTTTTTCATAGTCAGCTACCTTCTCCTACCACCACCATCTTCCTGCTCCAGTTTTCCTTCTCCCTTTGAGCTGATTTTATTGTTTTATGCTTGGGAAATTAGGACATCTCCAGCCTTTGGTCACACAATATCACTTTCCTATGTTTTTCACAGACTGCACTGTGAGATTTGGGATACTTGAATGATCCATAATCTTTTAGCTATGTTTTCTGTAATGCTCATGGTCCACTCCATAAAATGAACTTCTAGATCACAGCAGACACCAAGGGAGGGTGCACCTCATTCTTTTTCCTTGGAATAAGTTATGTTTGTGTTTCAAGCTTCTCCCTCTTTTCAATCAATCTTCCCTCTTCAATCTATGTTTATTTCCACTATAAGACTGTTTGCCCTATTCTGCAAGTCTAGCTCCTGCAAGTCATATCCCCATCAACACCCTAATTAGACACCTTATATATAATGTATATATTCCCCTCCTATCCACCCCCTATATATCTACCACATATCCATCCACCCCCTATGCATTCATGGGAGCAATTTCTTCTCTTCCTTCCTCTCCACCTGCAGTCCTTCCATAGACTGAATAAATAGTGGACAGACATACTTGAGTGCTGCTTATGCATGTGCTACTTCTGCTCTTTTAATTAAGTATAAAGTGGATTATTCCATTCTGTGACCTCATGACCCTTTCCCCATTTTAGGAAGCCCTGTGTTCTCTCTATCGCTTCCCCCCACTGGGGCATCATGAGAATGTGACTCTGTGCTACAGACTCTACCAGCACATGTTCCTTCTACAGATTAGAACTGAACATTATTCATGTGAATCCAGCAATGAAGTTCAGTGTGTGATTTGCCCACATGCGTAGGGATCATGATATATTGGGAGATCCACGTGTTCTCATAGCATCCGTGAAGTCCTGTACCATATCTGTACATTGTTCTCTTCATATTGTTAACATGTACTGCTATAAACATCAGCTACATGCCAGTCTTCTGAGAGACCATATAATTACTGAACCAAATAAATCTGTCATGTTCCTCTTATTTAAGAAATTCAAGCATGTGTTTCAAATTATTCTGCCAGGATGTCATCAAGGCTATTCACTGTCCTTAAAAAGATTAAATAAGGGATTCCTCTAAAGTATATTGTGAAAACACAACTATATTGGTCTTCTACCACACCAAGAACAAAACTCCCCCCACCAAATTTTCTTTCAGATGACATAAGGTACCCTTTAAGCTACTCCTTGAACAGCAACATTTTCTTTGAAAAATGATATTTTAAAGTTGCAAAGATTCAAACAGCCCTTTCGGTCCCTATTTGTCACCTCCTCTGCACTACCACTTTTAAAGCTTAGAAGTACTTGGCTAAATTTACGAGGGATTCTTAATTCCAAGTCCCAATTTTCTAGAGGACCACTTATTACGACAGAGGTTTTAGTGGCATAAGAAGCATGAGCAACTTACCCAAGTACAGGCCAGTATTCTTGGCTACATTCTAAAACCCACTTAGGGTTTTGCAACTGGTATAAACAAGCTTCAAAGCAACCAGCTTCCATTGTCCCCTCTTGCTTAATGCTTCCTCAAATGTCACACTTTCAGCAGGGAATCTCTTCTGCATCAGACTTTTGACAACGTTCTAATTCTGTCCTACTCCAAAACCTTGGGGCAAATGAACTCCACAATGTAATGCAGAATAATATCCCACTCCCAACCTCCATTGCCTTCATGTTAATTTATCTTACAGTGGAATGCTTTACAAGTCTACCCTGAAGTAAGTCCCAATGAGTTGAGTAAGACTTACTCCCAGGCAAATGTGTACAGGACTGCAGCCTTAGCCACCAAAAGCCAGCTCAAAGATATAAATCCCATGATGCTTCAAGTTGATGCTCAAACTTGGGCTTTCACAATTCGCCAATAGAAGGTATCATCAGCATCAAGAACTCCCACCTCTACCCCTCTCTACAGACTGATGGAAAAAAACAGATGTAGAAGTTCTCATGCCCTTTTGATTATGGACCTCCAGGTAAGGAGATGTCATCTCAGTTTTAAAAAATCAAACTAAATCCTCTATTATGTACTCAAAAAAAAACAAGCAGCTTACCATTTTTTCAGCAATGTAAACAGAAGTAATAGCAAAGTTATAGGAAAAATAGATAAAAAGAAGGAAGAGTTATGTCAAGCTTGTGTTTGACAGTCACACACTCACGGAGTTATATTTTTCTCCTATGCACCAAATATTGTTGGCCTCTTCCTTTCACAGTGACAATACTTTTTTTCTCTTTCCTACAGAGATGTCAGTCTATAGTTAGGGTTTCTGTGTCTGACTCTGAAAAATTGGAATGATCTTTCTGGCATTTCAATGTTTCTTAACAGGACCCAGAGACGCTTTCAATGGCAGTCCTCTCCCCACTGATCTGCTCCCAGTACACAATGTGTGTTCCCTTCAGTAAGCGAACAACTGTGCAGTCTGTCCCTGCTGCTCACCCAGAGCAGGTGGCATATCCTTCTTCCACAATGCCCCCTCCATCTGGAATACCCTCAATGCCTCCGAGTCTAATTGACTCATAGCGCTTTCAAAGCCCACATTAAGGCACGCTGCTCCCATTTGTCTCACAAGTGCCAACTCTTAGAGCTCCAGAGGGGTAGGGAACCGGCCTTTGTAATTTGTTTTTCCTTTCATCTTGTCCCATAATAAGACTCACAAGTGGTGGTGCATATTTTTCTCATTTTGTAAATACGTAACATAGATTTGCTACAGGAATTGAGTAATTCTGAACCATGTTTGGTTTAAAGTGTTTCCTTAACTGTCCAGCAATTCTGCATTAAAGTCAAAACAGTGAAAATGGAGATTGCATGCTTTTTAAAAAGTGAGGGGGAGGTAAACATATGAGAAGATAAAAAGGGAGTGCAACTCAGTGCTAATGAACTCTAAGGCTTCACAGATATAGTGATCTGTTTTAAAAATATTAGGGAAAAACAAGAAAGTTCATAAGCATTACTTTACAAAGAAAAAAAGCATAATGAATTTACTTTTATCAGTTAGCCTGAACCAAATCATTACTCCAAATATAACATTTCTCTTCTTTTTGTAAAATATACAATTACAGTTACAGGAGGGGGGCAAGAAATAAAAGGGAATTTGACCTACAAACCATTTTCTGTAAATGGCACGCTTCTCTCCAAACAATCAATGGTCGTATTTTTTAAAGAGCTTTTCTCATGTCTCAAGGGTATCATTTTAAACCTAATCGTAGTGGGACATGTGATATGTTAGACTCCCTTCCTTTTTATCCTGTACATTTTACTGCTAAGGTAAAAGTAACTGCATTCAAGCACAGGCCTGACAGAGAGAGTGCTGTTTTAAACTAGGTGCTTCTCTATACAGAAATTTAGTTAACAGGTGTGCGCTGTTCAAAATTCCCAGCACTCAAAATCTGATTTACAACTGCAAAACCACATGAGAAATCTTTGATGCTTATGTTTAAGACTCTTAGGGAAAATGCTGGGAGTGCAGGTGGTGTTTGGAGAGAGGAAAAAAATGATGTTCCCAATATTAAAAAGTAAAAATTATCATGCTAATAGAAAGAGAAATACAGACCCTTGCCTTCCCCATAGTTTATTTGGTATCATTACCAATAATTTTCAAACCTACACAAATTCAGCCTTCTAAAGCTTCCGTCGCTGCAATTTCTAGCCCTGGAGACAGAAGGAGGGCAAGTTTGTATCTCAGACCCCTCAGTCACCCTGCTTGCACTCAACTTTCCCTTGGAGAGTTTCTTTTTAATCCAGGAGTGGGCAGAGGCTTCTACTGGTAAAACTTTGGGTGATTTGTAGACTATCAACCAGAGTTTTTGGCACAATATTGTTTAACAGTAGCAAAACCTAAGAGAGTTATAAAAACAAATTAGGCTACTGAAACTAAAAAAAAGCTTGAGTGAAAACTAGGAATCTATTTTTGTTTGACGGAAAAGAGAGATCAGTTCTTATACTGAAAACAAATGTTTCAGAAGCAGGCTGTTCTTTAATTTTAAGGGTGTGCCTGACTATTTTACACTTGGCTCTGGTTGGTAGACTTTGGGTTTTGAGTAAAAACAAATAAATGAACAAAAAATCCCCTCTAGATCTTGCAAGCTACTATTGCTTTAATCTGTTCCTTAGACAATTGGCCTGAGGGCCCAAGCAAACATTAGCCTTAAATCCAAATCTAGCAGGTACATCTTTATTTTTACTCTAGGGTTGGAATGGGGGCACCTTCCAAATCTCAAAATCCTCCTACTCCCTACATTAGAGTCCTGATCCAGATGGGGTGCACCTCTTCCAGAGCAGGCATGACATGAAACATTGGGCAGAATCCAATGAAGCACTTCCAGTTCTCCCAATTTTCCCGCACCCCACTGCTTCTATGGAACAAGCAGTAAGTGCCTCTGATTCCATGAAGGGAGCAGGGCCCACTGCTTGTGCAACAAGCACTTCCCAGAGGAAGCCCAGAAATCAGAGGAAAGGGGTGGGTCAGAGGATGTCTCATATGTGAGTTCTACTGACCTGCCCCCATTCCAGAATTTTCCCAGGAAAGAAGTGACTACTCCAGAAATACTAAATTTTCCTTCTGCAAGTGGTGGGTCCTGCTTGTGTATGCGAATTGGTAGAACTGGTGGAGGTGTGAGCACTCCTTTAGATTCTGACCATTCTGACCACAGCTGATAAGATTTGGATTTAAAGAAATGTCTATTTTGGCCCTATAAGTCAAGGCCAGGCTTGTGGTGAATCAGAGTCTGCTGCATCATTGCTGTACTGCCGACAGCCAGGACTGGTTGTCCATGATAGAGTGTGCACATCTCTTTCCATTTCACCTTAACGGGCTGAATAAGGACTAAAGCAGCATTTTTATAATTTTCCAATTTTATTCATTAATTCATTCTTGCTTGAGGAACTCTTTCTGTGCAAGATGTGGCAAAATTCTGCGGAACCCGCAAGGCACTATCTCTGCCACAAACAAAGTGAAAAAAACACAACAAACAAACTAAAAACAAGAAAAATAATTTTACAGTAATTAAAGAAACAAACATAAAGAAAAAAAATAAAATCAATTAATAATTATGTTCAAGAGAAGAACATAAAAAGACCTCTGCTTGAACAGAAAAAGGCCTGCCTATACCAGCATTCCACACAGTAGCAGACCAGATATCTACATGAAGACCAAAAGCAGAACACGGCCCTCACATACTTTTTTCCAGCAATTATCTGTTGTTCAGAGTCACACTGCCTCTCATCCTGAAAGTGGTATAGAGCCGTTATAATTAATAGTATTCTATGTAGGTGGTCATCACTTTTTAAGGAAGAGAAGTACTTTGCTTAGCAGTGCCCTATGCAAAATACTTATTTTTCCATGCCCTGAATCTCTATGCAGTTATTTTGAACCTTTTTCAACAGAACACTTCAACTTTTTCATTGATCTATCCACTGCTACCCCAAGTTCCTGCTCTGGGTCACTGCCAGCTTCGATAGCATCAATGCATATGCAAGGACAGGATTTTTCTCTCCATGTTTATACTTGCTTATATTGAACCGTATTTGCCAGTTCACTGCGCTCTTATCCACGTTGGAGAGAACCTTTTGGACCTGCTCTCAATCTGCACCCCCTTCCTTTTCAGCCACCATGAATAATTTGATGTCCCCCGCAAACTTGGCCACCTCACTGCTCAGTCCTATAAATGTGTTTAAAGCACCGGCCCTCTCCATATAGATTCTTGATATATTTATCACCTTACTGCCTATAGCCCTCTATTGTGAGAACTATCAATTTATTCCTCATCTCTGCTTCCTGAATTTTAACCAGTTTCTGACCCATAGGAGAACTTCTCTTTTTATATCATGACTGTTTTTTTTTTTTTCAGGTGACTTTGGTGCAGGACTTTGTCAAAAGCTTTTTGCAAGTGTATGTAGGGAATGTCTAGCTCAGCCTTCCCCAACCTGCTGCATTCCAGATGTTTCACACCACTATTCCAGTAATCTCTAACTCTTAAAATTGCAGGCTTAGACGGCTGAGAATTGCAGTCTAAAACGTTGGGCAGGGAGGGGGGGACTAGGTTGGGGAAGGCTGGTCTAGAGGACAACCCTACTGGCAAGTTAAAGTTTCAGCTAATAAGAGAAATGTTGAATTGTTCACAGTAGGGACTAGGGAGAAAATTCACTAAGCTCACCATGTAATGCTAATTCACCTAATTCGTACTTTCTGAACCAAGGCGTGAACTGAAATGCAGTCATATTTCACTATTTGTGCTTGAATGACTTTTATGAAGTAGTGTGCAAATAAAAATGTGTACAAAAGTTCCCATATAGAGAGAAGGGGTTTGTTGAAAATAACAAGTACGTTAGTGAAAATAATATACAAAAACATACTGAATGAAAGTATATGAAATCACCGACCATATGTTTCCAAGGCTGGAATTAGCTGGCTTCATATGGTCAAACCAGATGCAATAAAGCCAGCCCTAATGATCACGCCTAATGCACTGAGACTGGGGGACAGGACTTTCCCTAACCCCTTTCAACACGAATCTCTCAAGGGCAGTTAAGGGACGCAGCGCCACGAGCTTTGGCAGTTACTGCTAACCATCTTAACTATGATTTGAATCGCTAAGCTATGTGACACAGAAGACCAGCAGGCATTCACAGTAAGATTTAACAATTGAGCTATGTAATACAGCATATCTCATCTTGTGTATGTTTAACTGCTCATGTATCTCCCAACAGAGTGTCAAATGTTTATCTCTTCTTATAAATCAAAGGTTTCTCAGACCAAAACATATAAGCCCAGGACAGGCTAGTTATTCATTAAGAGTGGGAGCACTCAGTTTTTCTGAGAAATGTCTGTCACTAAGGATTTTTTGCTGGTACCCTTATTGTTACTTTAAAGAATGGCTTAGGGCACTTAGGGCAGCAGATGGATACCATTTGTACGCTGTAAACTGACGAAGGGGAAAAAATTAAAGCCTTAAACATAAATGGCAGATTTGCAATGAAAGGGACTGGCAGCTGTTCTTAATTACAGTTGGGGACCTCAACAACTAATGGTCATATTGATGGCTATTAACTATAAGAATGGGGGAGCCATTAGCATCCAAGCCGGAGATTTTAGCCTGCATATGTCCAATTCAGGCAGAGTTTCAAATTGAAACTGCTTCCGCACACCATGCCCAATAACCAAAATTAAATATTGCTTATCCTGAGATTTACTTAACCCTTCTCAATTTGGGTGGAGGTCCCTCTGTTTTACTTTCTAGATATCTTAGAATACACCTGCAAGCCTATCAAACAGAAAATATGGGGCACAGGTTTACTTGCAATGTCATTAGCCCAAAAGACCTTATCACAGTGTTACTCAGATCTCACAATGTAACCTATGCTCCACTAATTAGCACTCCCAAAAGCTACTCTCCCCTGCCAAATGTGGAACCAGCGCTCATTTTACCTTACGGCAATGCAAGTCTTCCAATGCCTGCAATTACATTCAACATAATCGCTTCAGAGAAACAGCACTGTTCGAGCATTTGTCTGAAAGTGTACATTGCTTGCAAGACTCTGCTCAGTCCAGGGTCAGTGCAGTGTCTGAAAGAGCCCATGCATAACTAAACCGTAAGTGTAGTTTCCATCCATGTCACCGGACATGAACTGGCCTATTCAAGGGCCCGTGATACTGCAGACAAAGTATATGTGACACTGACACTTCCATCGATCACTGAAATGAGCCCTGAGGCCAGGCGGTGTGATCCTGCTTCCACATCCAACTAGCTCCACGACCGCCAAACCCATCCTGACTTTCCATGGAGATCATGGACTTCACTTAAAACACACAATTAGAGGCCTGTTTTGGTGTTTAACCACTGCTCTAGCCACATGTGATGAGCTAGAATCTCATCTAGGCAACAAGGTTAAAAAAAAGAAAAACAGAACCGAGCAAGCGTTGTCAAGTGACCAGAAAAAGAGTTGGGCTGGCCATGTTGCTGGTTATGTTTCGCTTTTGGCCCAAAAGGCAGAAAAGCGAACAACCAGATGGGAGACTGTTTCTCCTCCTTTTTTTTTTAACTGTGCACTTCGCTTAACTTACAGCTTTTCCACTCCAGTTTTTCCTCACATCAAATGCTACTAACTTCGCCTTCCAAATCCAGAGGGCCCAGGCTGTGGATTTTTATTTTTTATTTTGTAACCACTGAAAACTAAGTAGGCTGCCTGGTACCAATATTTTAATGATTGATACTGTGCAATAATTATCATAATCATTCCTATTTTATATTTCATAAGCAAAATTCAGCTAATTATCAGTGAATTACTAAGCCTACAGTACCAACTGACAGAAACCATGGCAACCTGTGAATCAAGAACAGCACAGCATGCCATGATTCTTTTCTGAAGACACTCTGAGCCACTGACCCAGTCCGCACAACGCAACCCAGATTTTTTAAGAAGCTTGGATGGTTGTGAATTCAGCAAGTTCAAGGGGGCCATGCTGACTCCTGTTGCCCAATTGCTCCACTGCTGGCTGGCGAGGCTAAACAACCTGGGACACTCCTGTGTTGAAAGGAGAACTCTGGATTTTTGTGGGCGACAACCCACAATTGAAGCAGAGGGTTTAATTCCAAACCTACAAGACTCTTTTTCTGGGTGGTTGACAACACTTGCTCAGTTGTGTATGTTAAAAAGAGCTACTAGTAGCCTAGATGAGATCTTGACTCCTCACATATGGCTAGACTAGTGTCTAGACAACCCATGGTCTACCAATGCAGTAGGAGCCAACAAATTCATTTGTTCACAATAATCCAGGGGTTTAAAAAAAACCTGGTTCTTGTTATATATGACCTACAGTCACAGAGAATTATCATTATGAAAACACACATGGTATTCAATTTGGAGAATTAATAAAGCATTAGCACACTTCTTCAAATACCCATCATTCTATAGGAATGCCTGAATATTACTATGTGATGGCCATCAAAGTAGACTGGTTGCTTGCTATGAATACTGAAAAATTAAAGATTTCACATACAAGAGTTCTGCAAACTTTTACAGCCAAAATATCTTAACTTCTGCTAATTCATAATCCTGTCATAATGGAACAAAAATATTATGCACTTTACATTAAAATGAGTACTAAAAAGAAGTTTAGAAGTCATCTTTTGATAGGGACTTTGAGCAAAAATGTAATCTAACAGTTCATTCTATGTTTTATTTTTCAAAAGAGAAACATAAAGACTAATGGGCCAATTACTTTGTTTAGAAAAAGACACCTTGCACTTGAATTCTTGCGGCATGCATAGATCGCAGAACAGCCTCTAATTTGTCCTTCTCTTAATCCCTCCAAAGTTCAGGGACAACACACATTCCTTCACACATTTTTCCAGACAATAATCAACGTGGTGTTTAAAGCAAGGACCAACATTTCTCAAAAATTTACGTTTGGTCACTTCAACACACTTGCCCTACAGCCTCAAATTCTGATTTTTTTCAGGACTCTTCCCAATCAGAGGCAGTCTGAAGCAGCTCCTCCTGACTAAAACACACATACTGATTTTGTACCAATACCACATCCATATTTATGAATCACCCTTCTTTTCTCAAACGAAGACAAGTTTACACATGCCCAAAGTCAAAACTACAGCAAAAAAGCATCATAGCCAATCAATCATCAGCCAGATGTTCAGAAAGTCTTTCCCATACAGGTTTCTGTTCACTTTCTAAAAGACAGAAAGACTCTGGGGCTCATGGGAAACTAGTTCCTCAGAGGAAAGGGACAAGAGAAAGTATTTGCATCACCAGACAATAAAAATCCACATAGAGCTACATGGCCTCAGGGAGGATGTAAGGCTCACGGAATTCCACATTCATCTACAAAAACACATCTTCCTAAAGAGAGGGCTAGCAGAAGCCCTCATGTACTGGATTATTTCAGAGAGTCCAATTCCACCACACATATGTGAATGCTAGAAACTCAAAGGGTCTTTCTGGGGATGGAGGGAGAGAATCATGTGTACCACCATAGGCCTCTTGATGGACAGGTGGGATATAAATTCAGAAACCAGATTAAATATTCAAAAATATGTTCAGAATATTCTATAAAAAGTCAAGCTCCATTTGGCCAAATTTATTATTTATTTATTTGGAACTCTTATATGCCGTTACCACATGCCTTGGCATCTCAGGACGGCTTACAAATTTAAACCATTTAGCCAATTTTTTTTCACTCTATAGAGACATTGACTATTGTTGGGCACTTTGATGTGTTACTCTTCAATGCTATTTAGAGATGGGAGGAGCTTCCACAGAAAACTACAATCAGCTACTTTACAAAGATAATTTACTCAAGACTGAAGTTCTGATGCAGAAGCTGTATCAGCCACAAAAACGCATAAATAAATAAATATTGGTGTTAGTGTGCAAAATATTTCTCAAAGACAGTATTTAATACTATGGTTCTAATCTTTTTTAAGTTGTCAAGCATTTTAGAAATATCAATTTCTGCTTGAGCCTTTCTTCATTACGAGTGCAACTGTTAACAAATTCATAAGCACAACCCTGTAAGAGGAGAAGGGTCACACAAGCCCCCCTCTAGGCAAGGAAGGCAGTCCCCACCATCAAAGCAAAAGGTAAACTCATTATGTTTATGCACACAACCTTAAATAGTAAATAGGCCTAATGCATGCAACTATTGTGGAATAAAACACCTAGGAAGAAAAGAAAAGGGAACAATTATTTTGTACCAAGTTAGTAGTGCAAAGCAAGCCAGACCCTTACTTCTGCTTTCTCAGGTGTGCACGTTCTTCCTATAAAGCCAGTGATATCCTATAATATCTATGTATGATGCCTGTATTCAAGACAGTAGAAGTAGAGATCAATATATACACAAGAGGCAGAGAGGAGGGATTAAAAGAAACAAGGAACTGTCCCATTCCACATCTCTCTCTTTCCTGATGTCTGACCAGGACAAATTTATTCTCCATTGATATAATTAGCTGGCTTCTCTAATCTCCAAGCATGACCAGAAAGACCCAGGCTCTAGTAAACAAGATGTCCTCAAAGCGAATCTGGAGCAGTTTAACACTCACCCTCCCCAGCTGATGCTTGGAAGGTTGATTATTGATTAAAGGTTGGCTGATGCTTGGAAATTGATTATTGGTTGTAAGACCAGAGCCACAACATGCCTCCACACCTGTTCCAGCTGGGAGGGGAGGAGAGGGGAGACGCGACGCAAAGCATGGTCTTGATGCTCTGCTCATGAAAAGTCCATCAGGTGTAGGAGAACAAGCAAAAACCATGGCAATCTTCAATTGCCTCTTGAAAACATACTTACACACTTTCCCTGACCCGTCATGAACTATGGCACTACTCTGTTTTATAGCTGGCTTGGTGGCGCTGTATTTAGCTATCAATTGGATAAGCTCTGTTCCGGAGCACTGCACCTAAGCAGAGCAAACACACGAGGAAAAGGAGCGCCCCATCCACCTGCCTCCCACATTTCCATCACTTGATACTTGAGCGAAGAGTGATGGTGTGATGAAGAGGGCCTTCTGCATCAAGGGAGACTGTCCAGATGAGCCAGAACCTGGATTTTTCAGTATCCTGGCTCACAGAAAGGGGAGGTTCCTGTTTTCATAGAGTCATCCCCCACAAATGCAGGGCAATGGGAACAGGTGAGGAAATGGCAGAGTGGTCCCTTTCCTCACATTTGCTGTATATAGATACAGAAAGCCAAGATAGGGCTATATTGTATTATTATAGGCATTTTAGTGTGAGTAGAAATTGCACTATATGAAGCAGTATCATACTAAAATTAATTGATATAAAGTATTCCACTTATAAAGATAGTTTTAATATGGGAGAAGTACAATCCAGCTAAAGCTAAATCACACAGATTACAATTGGACAGTTTAAGTAGATGATTGAGTTTTCCACTGAAATCAACACTTGGTTGCTTAACTTTACCTATTAGTCAAAAGTTAATTCCGCTCTTAGACAAGCAGGAAACTAATGCATAGCACAGCAGTAAATCTTCCTGAATAAGCCTCTCAGCTCCAAAAATATTTGTTTGTTTATAATAGCTTGTTCAGCATTTCTCATCAAATTTAGCTCCAAAAAGGCATTTTGGCTTTTGTTAGAGAAATTTAATTTCAAAATTACAGTTTTGCAAAAGGACCATAATTCAATTAAGCAATCTGATATCATGACAAAACTATGTACCATCCTCAGAATGTAAAAAGGATTCTTCTATTAGTAAGAACTCCTCAGGCAAAAAATAACAGAAATGGTGTGGGATGTGTTCTAGATAATGATGTTCTTTATTTTATAGTCTAGGTCTTTAGAGGGTTTATAAAGAAGGATGTTTACACTGTGAGAAAAATCTTCTTTTGTCCAAGTTCTGTAGCATAGTATCTTAGTGCTCCATAAAGTAGATTAAATCTGCATAGGATTGTGCCTTATGATGAACCAAATTCCCAGCATTTCCTGGGCTGCATAGCTGACTGGAGAAAGCTGGGGGCTATAGGACTTATCTGTCCAAAAATGCATAGGACTGCACCAGAAATACTACCATGTCACTAAACTGATCCTATGAACATGCCCTTCAGAATTCAGTTTAAGCATATTCTTCCTTCCTATTTCGCTGTATTTAATTTTAATACTTTGTATTTTTTAAAATCACCTTTCCAAATGATGGCTGTTCATCTAATCAAGGTACTTTTAAAACTAGAAGATTTTGCATATTTGAAATTCCAGATGTGAATAGATATGCAAGGTTACCCTTAAAGATCTCTTGGAAATAACAGGAGCTTGAGACCTACTGCAATCTGCACAATTTATTTTCAGTGCAATGTTGGAGTTTTCAAAGAATTCAAAAGGATTTTGCAGAGATGGCTTGATAAAGGGCAAGAAGGGAGGTGTGGGGAGAAGTTATTATAAATCAAAGCAGCAACTAAAAGGTGTGATAAGAAGAGGGACAGAAAAGGAGTCTTAAAGGGCAGTGAACCCACATTCTTTCCTAAAGAAAGAATCACTTCAACAAAGAAGTATTTTTCTAGCCCTACTTGCAGGTGCCAAGAATGAGACCTGGCAACTTTTGCATTCAAAGCAGGTGCTCCACTACTGAGCCACGGCCCCTTCTTTTAGTTGTTAGTAAATATTGGAAAATAGTAAATGCCATCCCAATATACCAATGAAACTGAAATATGGTAGCTTATTTCATTTAGGATCACAGGATGAAGAGCTGATTCACACAGCCAATATTCCACCATGCTTCAGTTACCTGAAATAAACAAGTATCAAGATACATACAGAACACTTGCACCACACATATTCAACAAACGTATGCTTTCTAGGAGGCTAAACAAATGGAGAAGCTTCATAGGATCAAGTTCCACACAGATCCCTGCACATATTAACTCAAAGAAAGAAACCAGGTTGGAAGATGTTGGGTTCTGTGAAACAGCTCTGTATCAGTGTGCCTCCAAATGCTACAGCTTATAAATGTGGACTTAAATCTCAAGGGTTTTTTTCCATGAACAAAGTAGAGTTCATTTTCATAGAATGGGGCTCTCTCACTTTCCCTTATCCTCAAGATTCCAGCCTTGAGTGATTACCAAACTGCCATGTATCATCTCCTCTCAGCTTGAAAAATAACTAGCAAGTAAATTTGTAAAGACAAATTCATGATCATCGTTGAATAACAGCATCAGTTTTCTTTCTTTGAAAAAAGGCAAGTAAACTCTGTGCACCAAGAAGAGCTAATCAAAGGCACGACAGATCAAACACACTCTGTGATTTACAGGAAACAGCTGTTCCCATCTATTGCATTGCTTAAAAAAGACTAAGAACCTGAAAGTTCAGCTGCTTACTTACATGTGAGGTCGAAGTTCATAGAAGTTTCTGTTCCTGTATTCTTCCACTTTCTCTGGTGAATAAATAGGTAGCAATCTGTATGGATTTAGTGATATCACCACACTACCAATGTAAGTCTGCAAGAGAGTAAGAAGGTACAGAAGAGGTTTAAGAGTAGATATTACTTTTTAGTCTCTAAAATATATTTAGCATTGTTTAACTCTGCTGTACCATTTGTACAGTAAAATGCTTGAATAAATCCAGTTCTAAAGCCCGTTTATACCTATTGGATTTTTAATTGATTTCCTTGCAGTTCTTAAGGAAATATACATGTTTCCCAGAACATGGTTTCCCTCTAAACCAGAAATACATATATTTAAAGGTGTCTTGAACTGGGATTGAGTGGAATGCATCTTTCTCCTGATGATTTCAAACTCTCTGAGTTCACATTCTGAATTAGAAACCAGGTGTTCAAAGGAATCAAAACTTGAAAGGATACTAGATTCCTTAGAGCAGGGAATGGCAACTTGGTCCCATTCAAATGTTTTGGACTGTAACACCTATAATCTTGAGGAATTGGACATGTAACTTAGAAGCTTCTGCAGCTTTGATGTCCCAAACATCTGGAGGGCACCAGATTGCCTACCCTGGTCTAGATCTACTGGATTCAACTAGAATACTGGTCTTCAGCTGGTGGGCCAGGATCTACTAGTGAGCTTCACCATGATCTAAGTGCGCAGCAATAGTAGCACTACCACCATGCAAAAATGGTAATAAAATAAGAATTGGTATATCAAATGCATGTTTGGTCTAAAGGTGGGCTCCATGTTCAAAAAAGGCTAAAAATTATTCTAGTAAGAGAGCATGGGATTAGATAAAAGCAGGAAAGGAGTGGCAAAGGGCCAGCATGAATAATTTGTACCTTCACCACTATTCGTTTAGGAGAAGTAGAAGCCACGGGGGCTGTGTTAACCCCGTGATCATAACATGACAGTTCACCATCGGTTATTTAACCCACAGTGAGGCTGCAGAGTATGTGAGCCATGTGTGCCTGCCATTTTGAATACACAACTCTAGCAAGTGTGAGATATATCATGGCTAAACAATTATTACATATCCCACGGTCTAGTTTAGGGTTGTGCAAGGGTTGATTAAGCCACTCTTGATGGGTTTACATGACATGCTAATTTCTGAGCAGGGAAGGGAGGCTGGATATGCCACATGGCACCTGTGGGCACCATGGCTGATCATGGGTTAATTATCCCAGATTAGCTACAGCACGTCCAAGTCTGCTCACAGTATCAACGTTAGAGAAAACTGAACATAATGACGAGGTTTAGACATGATGACAAAGCTCAGCATGGGTTACCAAACCCAAAACAAGCTCGATGCTTGCTGGTTTCATGTTGCATACCCAAGCACTACTCGGCGAATCAAGCAAGCATGGCTTCAACAACCCCCACATAACCCTAAAACAGACTTTGGATTATGCAAGGGTTGTTTAATCTGTTTACAAATACAGATGCAGAGCATGGAGTATGATAATCCAGAAGCAAGCATGCAGGCAACACCGGATTCACAGCAACATCATGCAGTCCTCCATGAAGGATTCAGATCAATCCAATCAAAACTGCTGTGTAAATCCTAATCTCTTGGAAATGGGTGTGAACCAAGGAGGGTGGAGGAACTAGAACTACCTATTCACGTTGGCTTTGTGCAAGTTACACAGACAGAAGTGGAATAATATGATCGCAATGATTTTCCAAGCCTCTGAGTTTGAGAGCGTGTTGCCTGACTTGAGGAAGCGTCGGTGCTATTTTATGTTTTAGCATTTCACCAGTGTCTGCTGGTTTGATGCTCAGAGAACCTAAACACTCATCCAAGCTCCTAACTAGTCCTGTGGTAGAACAGAGCATGGAATCCAGATCATCGTCTGCTGCTTTCCCGTGCTTTAATCACGAGACCAATCCTTTGGGGCTGCAGTTCTAAAATAGCAGCCGTCTTAAGAGCACACAGCAAACGAAGGATACTGTAATCCCTTAGATGCCATGGCATTTTCTTCCCCCTACCCCAGGAGTTCTGTTTTCGTCACTGGAATGTAACTGCACTCATTCCATGCTCAAGGAATTAAGTCATTTATATCTGTACTTGTTTATATTGGAATCCTGGTGGGAAGGAGGAAGTTGTGTGGGAAAGTTCTTTTTCCCTGGCGTTCCCCCTGCCCCCAAACTTCTCATTACAGAGGCTACAATATACAGTGAAGATATAGGTGCCTGAATTATAGTTAAAAGGAAAAGAGTCCTGAGCTATGCCTGGTCCAAAGCAGTCACTTCTTGACATACTTCTTAAACATGAGCACACGGATGTGCATTTGGCTAGATGGAGTTCTCTGACCTCTGAAAATACTGATTATTTTAGGATGTGGTATACTAGATTTAGAATATGCTGATGAACAGCTGTTTTTTCGCATTCCGAATGTCAGAGAAACTTAATTACAAAAAATGTTACTCATCACCTTCCTCAGATTTGACCTTTGAACTCATTTTTGCATCTTAATTTATTTATTTATTTATTTATTAAAACATTTTTATGCCGCCCCATTCGCCGAAGCCTCGGGGCAGCTTACAACAATAAATAAAAGTAATTATAATATAAATTACAATAAATATAAACATTAAAAATCCAAAAAATACAATATAAAATAACCCGCCCTTGCTTTGTCCAAAAATATTTTCCTCCTCAAAGAATGTGTCATATAATCTCTCTCTCTCATACACACACACACATTGATATACACATATGCAAATTTAGAATCTCTTCCCAACCATCTTTTGTGCTGTAGATACTTGAGAATTTTTTTCCAGATTTGAGACTTTTGCTGATCATGTCTTTTTCTCTTGCCATTTCGTATTGAGAGCTGAAATCACACTGAACTCCTTGTAAAATATGAAGTTTTGCCAATGCATTCTTCCGCATTAGTCAATATGAGGAAACTTTTCTTCTGTGTGAGTATGTGAAAGGATTATATCTGACAAATTGAACAATGGAGCCCTTAGGGTAACCTACAGCACAACGCTATTACTTTTTCTTGTAAAGTATGCATACACACATCCAAAATTATACTTGCTAGTTTTGTTTTTAACAACAACATTCCATGAGGAGAGCAACCATTTTTTAATTTTTAATTCCATAGTCTATTTGTGGGCAGGGGGCGGGGTGGGAAGAGTTGGAAATGTTTAGCTTTTTGCACTGGACTTATTTGCACAACACAACAGCTCACCATAGGCTGCAGCGCATTCACGGCACATGTGACCACCATTCCGACAACTGAGCTGAAACTAAATTATAAAGAGACCAGATGCTTTAGCTTTCCTTTACAGGAAAGATGCCTGACTGAAGTCAATTGAGTGAAGGAGGCCACCATCCTCGAAGGAGGGGAAATTTCTTTCCATAAAGAGGAGCATCTTCTGTTCATGAACAAAGCATCCAGCCCACCAAGTCAAACATGCTATTTCAACCTGGCACCATCTAACTTATGGATGTTATTGCCCAACACATCTGGACGGTACCAGATTAAGAGGGTCATGCTATTCTAAATCAAAGAATGGTGTAAGTAAATTATCTCGCATTTGAAGGCTGATATTGGACACAACAGAATATGGGCTCATTCACACTAACAGCAGGCAAATCATGGGTCACTTAATTCACAATTTGTCATAGTGCAGGAGTAGAGTAGAGGTTACGAGCACAGGACTGGGACTCAGAAGTTCTGGGTTCTAGTCCCTGTTTGGCTGGGTGACTTTGGGCCAATCACAGATTCTCAGCCCAACCTGCCTCACAGGGTTGTTGTTGTGAGGATAAGATTGAGAGCAGGAGGATTATGTAAGTTACCTTGAGTTCCTTGGAAGGAAAAAAGTAGTGCTATAAAAAATAATACTAATTTCCCAGCATTCGTCAACAGCCCATCTGGATGCCTCATTTCTGCAACCTTTGCAACAGACAGGTTAACACGGGCAAATATACTTACTAACCAACAAGGGTACTATGACTCTGCTCTTTTTATTGGGAATTATCCATATAAACAAAAGCATCAACAAGATCTGAATATGTCTCGACCTGCTTTAAAATATGTGCAGCAAGACTCACATTGAGAGAACATCTCAGGAAGTAGCTTATTAACAGACAAATCTATTCCCTTTCCTTATCCTTATGTAGCACCTGAAAAGCTGGAAAAAGTTGAAGCATAAAACAAACTGATCCCTCCCTACTGCAGATCACATCGACTGTATCACCCTGTAGGGAAAAAAAATCTACAAAATTAACTCTACCCTGCTAATAAGCATATCTGTGCTCATTAGTGAATTGACAGAGTTGGCAGCTGAGGTTGGACCGCAAAGATCCATGTTTTATGCGGCTGGAGTAGACAGGAGGACTAAGGGAGAAGAAGGCATTGCAAGCCACAGGGTCCTTAATCATTTGCTGGGAGCAGCAAGGCTTACTGAGAAACAGCCAATCTGCTGTCTCTTATTTCCAGAGAGGCTTATCCGCTCTGCGATCCGAGCTGCCCCATCACTCAAGTCTCACAAAGCCCCTCTTCTGATGATAGTCTTAGGTGCTGGAACTATGAAGGGATGTACCTCAGTAATACAAAAAGATCTATTTTCATTCTCCAATAACTCCAGATATTGCTAGAAAAGACTCCAGTCTGAAACCCTGAGAGCCACTGCTGGTCGGTGACTACACAGTAACTGACAGGTGGTCCAAAAGTCCACCTCTGGATAAGGAAGCTTTCATGACTCCCATGCCAGGACCACCTCTCTATGAACTGGGTAACATCAGAGCGGGAAGGAGCTACACTGCGGAGGCCTTCCAGCTGGCCCGGAGCTTCTGTGGTTGACTTCATTTCAGGAAGAAGCTGCAATGCAGCAGTTTCCAGGCCCAGATCATAAAAGACAGAAGCAGCCTTTGGAGACTTGAGGTAAGGATGCAAGAATCTCTCATATTAAAACAGTGCTTCTAAGAATTCTTCCAAAATCACCACTGCAAATATAACCACACTCTGTAAAAGCTTGGGAACAGAGTTCCTTAGCAACCAACGATTCCAGAATTGCTTAAAAAAAAAAAAAAGCCAACCCTCTCCTCTGCTTATTACTTCCAAGAGGTCGTGATTAGTGCTTATTACTTGCAAGAGACTCTCAGAGCCTCAAGAAAACACATACATCCTAAGCTTTGGAAGAATTCCCATTGCTTATATAGGTAGCCATTATACACATACTGTTGTGGCCATGCAAACACACTCCAAACTCCATTAACAAACTAAGGCTTCTAAGGTCTAATAGCAAAAGCATCACTGCCGAAAGCACATGTCTGAAATTAACATGTTTGGGGCTCCAATGCAACTCTACATGACATAATGGGGAAATCGTATGTTCTTCAGCAGACTCTTGGCTAGCTGCCACCTAGGCAGTTTTGCTTGTTTTTACAAGCAAATTCACCAGCTCTCTAACTCTGGAATGCAACTGGACACCCAGGTCCTGTGAAGCTGCTCTCTGCAAAATATAACTTGGTGCAGACATACAGAACAGTGGCTCTGTAACAAGCTAGGAGTATTTCCTTTCTTTGCCCAAAAAGCACATTGTCCCCAAAAAGGCTCAACTGTCTCCTATGCCCTTTTCAGTGTACTTTAATATATATGTGCACCTTGGTATCTATGTTTAGAGCCCATGTAGCCTGCAATAGTACCAAGTGTAAAGTTTTGCCAGCTAGAAAAAGAGTACTTAAAAAAAACTCCTTCCCAACCCTAGAATATTTGTAATGTGGTGATATAATTAACCCTCCAAAAAAGACACTGAAATGACAAACCCTCAATTTATACTTCTTGCTTTTGAACTACAAGCTATTTAACTATAGCTTTAAATCCACACCTAGCTATCACCTTGAGGGCAAACTACACATTATATGCAAATGTGGGCTATGGAAAACAGCCTCCATAGGCTGCAATTTCAGCAAGAGGAACAACCAGGAGTGGTGGGGAGAAGCAGCTTTTCCCTCCCACAGATTTCCAGGAATCCAGAACCCCACAGGAGAGAAGAATGGATGGGGTGTGATTGTGAGAATGAGAGAATAAGGGCTGCCCCTTGGCATGCTGCATACAGGTGAAGAGATGCCATGTGATGGTGGAGAACTGGGGCCATGCTGCTAGTGTCACTCCCAGTGTCACAGGGCCGGGTGGGGCACACTGCTGCATTACCTGTGAGGTGAGCTCAGGCTGATGGAGTAAGGGAAGAAAGTCACCTCCCAGTTCACCTGTCCACCATGCAAAACCATCATTGCTCACAGCTACTTTTCATTTTGAGGCTTCCTTATACACATGAATGCACAGCCTGCCATTTGCCCTTTCTGGACTCAGGGAAAGTGTGCTGTGCTTTCTGGATTCAAGGAAATCCAGAAAACCCAGAAAATGTGTTTCCTGGATTCAAGTAAAAGAGGGGCTGCTGTTTTTAGGAACTACATTTCCCAACAGAACCTGCTATGTGTTCTTTCTTAAAAGAGACAGGGAAGGAAGTTGACCTGAAAGTGAGGGAGAGAGGAAAACGAGCCAACGAAAAGCAGCAACTGCTGGTGAAGCACCATCAGGGAGTTATGTAATCTTACTAGCAGGTTGGGAACAAAAGTAGGCCTAGAAGTTCTAGAAGGGCCTAGCAGTTCAGGTTTACCGGTGAACAAGGAATCACAAAAGCCTAGCTAATGACTAGATACATTTTGAATCACTGTTTTTTGTTTTGTTTTTTCGTGCAACTTGGCTTCTAGAACCCCCGTTTTTTTACCCACCCTATTCAAGCAAGTATAATTGTGACTGCTAGAACAGTAGAGAAAGAGCCAACAGTGGAGAACCTTCAGAACTTACCTCCAGTCCTGACTGCACAGGCATGGCACCAATTTTTACCTACATTACTCTTAATTGAAGTTAAGAGAGGACAAGCACAGAGTCTTAAAACCAACAAAAGAGCAAGGGGATTATCTGCATCTTGAAACCTTGCTTTGGCTGGCTTTAAAAGGCATGTTCAAATGTGCAAAAACAACAAAGGTCTCATGGCACCTCAAACACTAATAAATGTATTAAAGTGTAAGCTTTCATGGTTACAGCACACTTCAGATGCATCAAGGATTATCCTGAATTATACTATACGCAAGATGAAAGTTAAATGCAGAAAGTACAGTGGTAATTAACAGTGGCCTTTCACGAAACAATTTTTGGGTGTTAACAGATTCATCCTCACACTAGTGAGCTGATTAACACATGTACTATAATAATAAAAATCTCTTCCTCTGCTCAAGTCATAGGAGATTCCAGTGACCCTCTTGATTAATTGTGCATGGGCTGTTTGAAGCTGGAATCTTTTTTCTTCTCTCTCTTTCTGGATGCGTTCACATCATTCTGGAAGGAAAGTAAGCCACAGTGGCTTATTCTCTTTGCTTATGTGTGCCAGTCACAAGCAGCTTAATTCGTATAATTAGCTTCAGTGGCTGAAGATTGTCATAACATCCAAACACAGCAAGGCTGGTTGGCTGGAGTGGTTTACAAACCACCGTAAAACCTATGGCTTGTTCCAGGGGAGTTTACAAACCATCCCAACCAAGTTTGGGCATTGCAACAACCCATACCCAATGATGTAAATATGCTAATTAGATGACTCACAACCAGCTCAGAAAGGCAGGGAAAACAAGCTACTGTGGCTTATATTTCCTCTAGATCATGCAAATCCTGACTTGCACTTTCATGTATCCTTCAAAGTCAGCTGAGACTCCATAAATTCAAAAGAGGCATGCCAGCTGCTTGATATGCATTGAAGATAGCAAATGAAGAAAAGAAGAAAGCAGAATAGGCTGCTAGTACATCAGGACTTAGCTGAAAATAAAGCAGAATTGAGAAGCAACATTCATTTCCAAACCTGGGCAAATCAGTCGAGCTCTCAAAAGGGCGCTTCACTGACCTGCCTCATTCTAGGAATGAAAATTTTAGTTTGTTTCCATGTTTATTTTAGGAGCCTTTAGTTCCTGATGCATTAGCAGTTGATTATCGATCAAAACAGAATTAGTGAACGTGCAGCAGCAGTATTAGATACTGCCCATATTGAATTAGATCAATATATGAATCAGAAAACACAATGAACAAGGAGCATCAGGAGAGGAAACTCTCATCTTTTTCTTCCAAGTTCAACTAAAATGTTTAGTTATGCACTGTATTATAGTTGCTAACTGAATAGCCAAGCTGTTTTAAATAAAATGGGACAGAACTGAAAACTAAAAAAAGATACAGAGATTAACACATACTCTTGTTTTATACAATCCAATATATGCAGAATGAAGTCCCCAGCTTCTTGTTGCTCTAAGTACAATTTTCTTTTAACATCAGAATCATTCTGCAATATTTATCATGTTGATCTGCAAAGGTTACTGCTAAAACATCTCTCGGACAGTTTACCACCTGCTACCAATACCCCAAAATCTACTCTTTCTAATGCGGCTGAATGACATAAGATTGGATCATTTTTAACTGTAAACTGTAAACCCTGGCCTGACATTACAGCACAAGTGGGAAACTTGTAGCTCTCTGAATATCTTAATCTATAGTCCTCATCATCTCCTCACCATTGGCTATGCTGGCTAGGGTCGATGGGAGTACTAAGCAAAAGCATCTGGACAGCCACAATCTATTTCTACAGTTCCACCTTCCTCCTTCTCACCCGCTCTACTCAGTTATTTCCTGCTGCATGGCAAACTACAGCTTGGCATTCCCTCTGAACTGGCAAATTAAAGTCTGTAGTTTGCCATCCAACCCAAATGGCAAACTAGAATCAAACACTGCCTTGCAAACCATGTCTGAACCAGAGGTGCAAACCACCGTCTGCCAGTTCAGATGCAACATCAATACATGGGCTTCAACAATGGGAAAGTAACTAAGGAGGCTACAATACTTATGTGGAAGTCAGAGACAGATTAACTCCATAAAGGAGTTATATTTGCTCTTCATGTTCTTTTTCTGTCTTCACCTTTTCCCAGCATGACATTATTCTCCAGGGGGTGTTGCCTTCTGTTGTTTTTCTTCTAGGCAAAGTGCTGGTTTGATCTGAAGTAGGACCCAGTTATTTGTCTTTCTGTTGGTCCAGAAGGCCTGCAAATACTCACCTCCAGCACCATGTTTCAAATGCATCCATTTTCTTTCTGTCAGTTTTCTTGACTGTCCAGTTTTCACATCCATACACAGTGATCAGGAATACAATAGTCTTGATGATCTTGGTCTCCAATGTCCTTATACATGTTCTTTTCTAGTTCCTTCACTGCTGCCCTTCCAAATCTCAGTCTTATAATTTCTTGGCTGCAGTCTCCCATCGAACTGATGACTGAGCCAGGGTATGTAAACTTTTTCCTAATTTTAACATCTTCACTGATCACAGTAAAGTTTGATAATTCTTCTGTAGTCGTGATTTTTGTTTTTCTAATGTTTTAATGTTCAGCTGCAGTCCTGTTTTTGCATTTTCTTCCTTCTCTTTCACCAGGGCTTGTTTTAATTCACTGCCCTTTTCTGGCAGTAATATGGTATCATCTGCATAAATCATGGATGGGTCTTCTGTCAATTTTCACCCCTTTCTCTGATTCTAATCCAGTTTTTCTTATGGTATGTTTTACACACAGATTGAACAGACAGGGAAATAATGCACTCTCGTCTGATGCCTCTACCTATGGGAAACCATTCCGTTTCTCCATATTGTGCTCTAACTGTAGTTTTTTGTCCACGACACAGATTATGCATCAGGACAATCAAGTGCCAAGGCACACCCATTTCTTTCAGAACCATCCAGAGCTTCTCAAGATCTGAACAATCAAAGGTTTTGCTGTAGTCTAGAAGGCATAGACTGATCTTCTGAAATTCTTTACTGCACTCCTGTAGTCAATGTATATTTGCAATATGGTCTCAAGTGTCTCTTCCTTTTTAGAATCCAGCTTGAATGTCAGGCACTTCTTGCTCCATATAAGGTCATAGTACATGATGGGGCACCCATCAAATTCACACTTCAGATGTTTAGTGTTCACACCAAAAATAAATCCATCAGTGAAGAGGCCCTAAAATAGCATGAGGAGCATGTATGATATCACAGTATCAGAGATTGCGATGATTAACTCTGTGGTAGAATATACAAGCTTCTGGGTTTTCTGAATAATTTAAAGCTTCTATGCATTTTTCTTTAAGAAAACAAACCTGGATTCCATTTTATTTCCAGACATGCAAGGATGTTACTTAATTGGTGTATACACACATTCAGAGCCTTTGCTTTCCTTCAGTGTTATCAGATCAGTCTAGTTTTCAGCACTGATACTGGGAATCCTAAAACAAAATGCAGGAAACCAACACAAGTGTGTGCAATTATGTCATGCTGGATTGGTTTAAGAAGAGGAGGAGGAAGAGGCAGACTTATATATGTCTTTGATTAACAACATTCTCATGATGCTTCTGCAGTTAAAAACTTGCATAATCCCCTCTTCCTTTACTGTATCTTCATCAGCCCCAAAGAAAAAATGTTTTAAAAGAAAAATGGACTGAAGATGATCACACAGCCTTCACAAGTCCCTTTCAAGCCAAAGAGAAAGAAAAGAGACTAGTGAGAAAGAACAGTTGAGCTCTAAGAATTTATGAGCCTATCCGGTTTCATTTTAACTCTAGTTGGCAATGATCACACACACACACAATTTAAACCCAGGCTGAAATGGATGTGGGAAATTCACAGGAGCAGAGGACAAGGACACAATCCCTAAACTCTTCTTGTTGTTGTACACCTGTACAAACTTCCAAACTAAGAAGCAAGAGCTGGCCATCTTTTCACTAGGAATGCGTGAGAAATCCATTTTGGCAGTGGGAATCCATCAGACTCCCTGGGCCTGGCTCTCTGGGCTCTCGTTCTCTTTGACATGACTGTGAGCTTGAATTTCCTGGCAAGCACATCCAGCGTTCATGCTGTGTTCACCAGAAACTAAACCCTGCATGGCCACCGCGCAAGCAGCACTACTGCCTCTTCTACGTCATGTTGTCGTTATTTGTTTTTCGGCGCCAGGCGAAGACCTTTTTATTTAAGCAGTATTTTAAATGTTAATATTATTGAATTTTATTTGGCCAGGGCGGCTTGTTTTATATTGTATGTTTTATATTATATATTTGTATTTTATTGTATATATTTTAAAATGTTATTTAATTTTTTGTTGTAAGCCGCCCCGAGGCTTCGGCAAATGGGGCGGCATAAAAATGTTTTAATAAATAAATGAAAAATAAAATAAAAAATGTGCAGCAGCCCATCCGTCAGCTGCTGCACTTCATCTGGAAGAAGCTTGCTGGTTGCACAACTTTTGCTCAGTGAGCATCCGCGCACTTCCTCTCAGCTCAGCTCGCTTTCCACGACCATTAAAGCTGGTCCATTAAAGCTAGAGGCATGGATTCGGCAGAACTTTGACCCATCCCTTCTTTCCACTTTGGTAAATCTTGCCAGCGGCAAGTCAAAACCACAAAACCATTAGTCACAGAAGACACTCTTCTCCCATGATCAAGGGAAGACTGCCTTTTGAAGAAGTAACTTTGCAATAGCTTCTTTTCACATTTTAAAAAGAAGCCATTTACTTTAAAAAATGTTAAAACCTATCTTCCCAGAGAAAAGGCATTATTTATTTTACTGGATTAGTTTGAAAGCTACCTGTTAGCATCGTGCTTTCTGAACAGCCATTATAAGAAAATGCCAGTATTAGCGAAGGTAAAATAATACAATTATAATCATACACACAGTGAAATCACAATAAATCTAATTAAATAAAATAAAAGCATAATTAACATATTAAAACCATATAAATAGTCTAAATGATGCCCTAGGTGCGCCAGAAAAGAAAAGTTTTTGCCAGGCGCCTAAAACTCAACGAAGTAGGCACCTGGCAAATCTCCAGCAGTAGAGCATTCCATAATGTCGTGCCTAACGACTCGGGGGAGGCGTTAGCATGCAAAAGAGGACCAGAAGCCCCCAGCGAGGATCAGGCCTTAGAGCAGGGAGGTTTATACTTGGTGCCCGGGGCACAAACAGCCCCCCCCACCACCACCACGTGACTCTCAAGTTTTTGAGGGAGTTCCCAGAAATCAGGAAGGGGAGTCAGTTGTCATGGAATGTGCCCAACTCAGGCAGAGACTTCGACGCTTAGACCAATTAGAACAGAGAAGGAGACAAAGAAGTTTGTCCAGTCCCTGTGGAGAGGGACGTGTGAGGAGATTGAGATCCACATGACAAATCTCAGAGAGGTCAGAAAGGAGAGGGCAACTGGGTTGCTTGGAGCTCTCTGAGGTAGCTCCTACTCTGTCGTAAACATAAATCTTGTAGTCGTTTGAAATAAAGGTCTTTAGTTTTTATTGCCTGCATCTGTGTAATTGGGGATGTGAGGTACAACCTCACGACACATAATTGCGGTGCCACCAAAGAAAAGGCCCTCCTTCTTGCAGCCTCCCCTTTAACCTCCATAGGGAGAGAGACTCAGTTGATGATCTTAGGCAGTGGACAGGAATATATGGAGTAAGGCACTTCCTAAGATAATGTGGTCCCAAGCTTTTTAGGGCTTTGCAAGTCACAGTCCAAACCTTGAATTTGGCGCAGAGTAGAAAAGGAAGCCAGTGCAACTGAAAGAGGACAGGTGTAATATGCTCATAAGAACCGGTTCTCATTAGCAACCGTGCTGCCCTGTTCCAGAGACTTCAAGGGAAGCCCCCCATATAGTGGATTACAGTAGTCCAATCTGGAGGTTCTTAGTGCAGGAATGACCATGGCAAGACTTGCCGTGTAGGAGCAGGAGCATAGCTGGTAAACCAGCTGGAGCTGATAAAAGGCTCTCTGGCAACTGAGCCTACCCGGGCAACCAAGGAGAACTCAGGGTCCAGGAGCACCCCCAGACTACGAACCTTGTCCTTGAGGGGAGAGTGCAACCCCATCCAGGACAGGTTTGCATCACTTTCTTATTTTCACAAGCCAGCAGCTGGGTCTATCAGACAAGCTACAGAGTGAGCAAGAGAAAGTAAGAAAAATTCAGTATGCTTTCAGGAAGTAAGGATGTCTTTTAACCCTTATGTAACTTTTACAATAAAAGATAAATAACAAAATGCATGCATTGGCTTTTAAAAGTGGCCCTTGTCCTGCCTTCCTACCATAATAAGTACCTGACTTGGCACTTACTTTGCTTTACCAACTCTACCAACACTGGGGCATCCTAATATTCCCAGCTCTTAGACAGCTTTACCCATTTTCCTGTTTCCCCATATGCTTCAACCCCCTCCCTCAGAATGCAACCTCTCTTCCCGCAATCCATAAAATCTCCCAAAAACCCACCTTTTCAAGGAAACTATAATGTTATTACAATTTTGTTATCTTGAAACAAACATTTTTAAAAACTGGTCGTGTCATTCATTGGAATATTTGCATAAAACTGAGGAAGGGATGCTGCTGCAAATCTTCCTATGTCACTTAAGATGAGATTATTTCAGGATTATCAACATGCCATCAGCAAAATCAGCTTATTTGTACATACAGAAATGAGGCAATTCCACGTAAGTTCTCATATGGATACCCTTTAAAGCATACTCACATATATTTCATTATGATCAAAACGTTGTTTGAGATTACTTATAAAAGATTCTTCAGTGAGGGGCTCTAGAAGTACCATATCTCCAACCCCAATCATGTTGTCGAGAAGAGATGTCTTCACTTCCATTTTTGCCATTTTTCTTTGCTGCAGGGAGAAAACAGAAAGAATGGAATAAAAATTTGATTAGAAAGCCCCAAATGCAGGCCTTCGAGTGACATTATTTTGCACACAGCAAAGTGGGTGGAGAATCATTTAGGAAAAGACAGGCAGTCTAAAGAAAGATGTGGAGCAGAAGCACTCAAGAGTGTAGCCTTCAAGGTCAGAAAACAATTTCCACTGTCTGTTTTAGCTATATAACCTTTTTTGCTTTTTTCATGGTTATGAAAAATGTTATTCAGGAAGGTAGAAGGTGCCAAAAGACAAGAACCCAATTTTCCGTATGTCTCTAAGTTGTTTTGTTTTTGCTTTTTGTTGTATTTTTAAGCCAGCTCCAACCACCCCCACCTACATGCATACAAAACTCTTCCAAAGACACTGCTAAAATTAGCAATCATTGGACCTGTAAGGGAAGAGATACAACTATCAAACAAGTTCATACTGCCTTTATGAGCATACCCTTAAACTCAGCACCTTTACAACACCTTAGGAGCCACACAAGTCATTGCACAGTAAAATAGAAAGTAGCTTTTCAGACCAATGTATCCTCAACAGCACTCAGTAGCAGGTACACAGTGACTCTCTGGACCATGGTCAAAGAGGACAGTAGCCACGTTCAGAAGTCAAAGATCACTGTCGTTAAGTCTTAACATGCTAAACACACGGCATACATGGCATCACAGCTGAACATAGCCAGTATCTAATTGCCACTATTTTTCCATCTCAAAACTTAATGATTTCTATTAAGGAGTACCCTCCTACATTACTGACAGAAGAGCAGGTTTGATTTCTTAATCCAGTAATAGTTCTGAACTGATTACACTTAATGTTCTAATCTATCTCTCTCTCTCTCTCTCTCTCTCTCTCTCTCTCTCTCTCCCCTCATTTCCTTGCTTTTTCTTCCTTGCTTTTACCACTTACACAATGAAAATTATGTACTTAAGATAAGCATTCATCCTAAAATACCCATTAATTTTCTACTTTTTACTTCAATAGTCTTTATCACTTAAAAAAGCATGGAGTGTTCTATCAGGATTATGTTAACAATATTATGATAAATGTCAAATTGCTGCACAAGGTATATAAATAATATAATAAAAGTTCAGGTAAAATTAAACAAGTCCATAAAGATGGCAATGTGGCTAAGTAGCAGTTAGTTATACTACAGAAGTAACAAAGTTCCCAAATTAAAATATAAAATTTAGAGTGTGTATCCTGGTCCAAAATTAACCAGAAAGAGATTTAAGAAACTGATTGCTACTAATAAAGACTACTTATAAAAATATGATTTATGTCACGAGAGAAAACTCGGCAATAATGATGAGGTTAACAACAACCACACATATATAGGATAACTGGGAAGCTAAAAGAGACATACTAAATGAATCCTTTGCATATGTCTTCACAATAGAAAATTTTGCTGAAATAGCCATACTTGAGCAGCTTTTAATATATATAAGTACATCAGAAGAGCCAGAGTAAAAAGCAGTGGCACAAGAGAAACATTAGAAGCTGACAAACTAAAATCCATTTGAGATTATATTGCTTTCATATGGGAAAACTTACAGAAGCCAGATATAAAACCCCTTTACTTAGTAACTGCCTCATAAAATTTATTTGCAGATTTCTATTGTGCTATAATCTTAATTCCAAAAGGACAAAGCGAGAAAACGTTTATCATCCAACTTTTATCAACCCAACCAACCCTGAGCCAATATCCCTTTATAAAGCTGCTATATTACCTGAGCATTCCACCATCGGATTTTTTTAACCAGGCAACCTGAATCACAGCAAGAAATTAATTGAATTGATAAGCTTTCAAGATCTGGCTTAAGAGAATTATATGCTATGAACTAAAACAGCAATCCTATTCACACTTGGATGCATTGAACAGAGGATCTGCATCCGTATAAAACACATAGAATTGAGCTGCAGGAATATTAAGAACTCACATCCATTCTGCGACAATTGCTTTTAGGCTCATATTGAAACCTTGAATTTAAATAAGCATTTTACTTGCCCGAGGAGTCAAACCTTCTAGGGAAAAAATATAAAACAGTGTCTAAGTTTCTGTTAATCTTGTCCATGGAATTCATTAGTGGTGGATCTACACTGAAAATGTTTTTTTAAAGTAATACTAATCCTAATAAGGCCATTTGTGGCTTAAATTTGTAGTCTGAAGCCATGTCTCAGTTTTTACCACTCTAAATTACAAGCTACCTACCATAATAGCTGCGTCACTGCTATGGAATTTTGAAGTGTGGATGTGGCCAAACCAATAAGCCTTCTATTCTAGCACAACTAGAACAAGAAGTAGTCCTGGTGGAAATGTACAAGCAATATGTGAAACATGCAAAACAGAAGCTGCAGACTGTTTACAGTAACACTTTTGCCTGTGGGTCAAGTTACCCAGGTCCAGCCCTGAAGTTCTGCAATGTAAGAGCAGCCCTGCTGGCTCAGACCAAAGTCCAATCTGAGTTAAGCCTCCTGTTTCGTATCATGGCCAACCAAATGCCCATATGCAAATACCCTCTCCTTTACTACTTCTGCAGCAACTAGCATTCAGAGGCTCGGGGTCTCTCATCCTGGAGGCAGTATTTAACCATAATGAATAGTAGCTTTATTTTCCTGATGCCCTTTTTCTGCACTGACTTCCCCCCAGCATGACTCTAGGCTAGCAAGCAGATAACCAGGAAGTCTATACATCTATCATACCCCATCTGGGTATTTCTAATGCTTAAACTGTTTCCACTAAAAAAAATGACCAAAACACTTTTTATGTAGTACATTTCCATATCCTGATTAGCCAAGACTCTCTGGGCTGTTCACAAAAAATTAAAACCATAGACTATGACTATCTGATAAAGCACAAGATAAAATCTGTCAAGATGTAAAATACAGAATAAAACCAAAGTAAAATCCAGAGCAGTTTACAGATCTAAAACCGCAAGAACACATTTTAAGCTGAACTGAAAAACGTTGCAGCAGATTCAGTGACAAGGGGTTCTGTCACACCCATTGCTAAATGGCTTGCCTTCTACCTGCCCAGTCAGCAAAGACGTCCTACAAGATGAGCCCTGGTATCAACTAAGCCACAATGTTTGATTTCCAAATGGATCACTTTTCCACATGAATGTACCCAACACACAAGAGTATCAATATAAAAGCAAGAATACACATCAAAGCATCATTACAAGAAACAACCTAATACCAATTCATTTCAACCCATTACATAGTTTTCAGAATATGTCAGTGGAATGGAAGTTATCTGTTTCATCCTTAAAACTGTAAAGAAATTTGGGGAGAACTTTGAGCTGCATCCAGTTTTAGAAGAAAAAGCTATGTCCTTTAAAAAGAAAAACTACAAAAGTAATTTGATAAAAGGAAAAAAGCATGGTTTTACTTTGATTGGTAGCTCAAAAGTAGGGCCAAGTTACCCCAATTTTAAATATAGTTGTCTCTTTAAAAAATCCTATAATCTAAGTTGGATGCTCTCTTATGTTACAAAGGGTATATTTACACAACTGTTGCAAAACAGAAGAACATTAGCCAAACTAAAGTTTATTTACTTTAGGTGTCATAACGTAGGCCAAGCATCTCATGATTCAGCAGTACACAAGAAAATACTGGTACATGTATACTGCCAGTCAATCTTCCCCAACCCTGTGTTTTTGTTGTAATTGAAACCACCTTCCCACAAGAAAAATATTTATCATTAAGACTCCTTCCAGACATCACAACAAACCATGGTTTGCACTAACAACAGTCCTGAAACCAACTATGGTTTGTGTTATAGATATCCAGACAAACCATGCTACTTATTATCCTGTCTCACCACTGCAGACTACTTCAAGCTTATCTTGCAGCTGGCAAATCACTATGACATATACTGCTTGTTACTATCATATATTACTCCAAAGAACCAAAGTAGCAGAGGACCCGGTGCTTCCAAAGGGTTTCTGAACAAAAAATAGCATGGTGCATGCCTAACATTTCTAGCACTGTACTCAGCAATATTGCCCTCCCGCTTTTTTCTCACACACTTCTCCATTCCCTGTTACTAATTATTATCTGCTAGAGTGGTCTCCCCAGGTCTCTCCATGCATGTTCACTGCATGAGAGCATGAGATTAGCAAACTGTTTATTCAGCTGACTTGTCAATTAGTGCAAAGAACTGGAATCATGCGAGCAATAACACAGGGTTTGGGAATCCTCAGCCCGGAGGCCAGTTCTAAAGAAGCTGTACCAATTTCTCGTAGCCACAGTGCCTTTCCCCCAATCATGATTCACTGGGTGACATTCTGAAAGGCTGAAATGTCATTCTAAGGCTTAGTGATCGGCAATAAGAGCTATACTAAAATACACTGCAGAGGTACTGTAAGTTGGGCCCACCCACTGTTGCTTAATAAAAGCAACAAGCATTCCACAAAACAACACACATCATCAAAGGTCTGGTCCTACAACACAACTGCAGCTAGAAGCCAATCCGAAAAACATTATCAGTGAAGGCCACAGTAAAGTCTCCGGGACCTTCTTCAAAGCCTGCAGCGATGGGGTCCGATGGAGTATACATACTGCTGATGGGTTCTAGACTACCTGCCCAGTCAAGTAGAACAGCCTGAGTACCAACTAAGCTTCAATGATGGATGACAATTATCTTTGATTTGTGCTCCACTGTTACACATAGCAAATGTGGAATGCACAAGAGCAGCTGTATAAAACCAGGAATGAAAGCATCTTTACAACACACAATCTAATATCAATTCTCCTAAACCCACCCAATGTGTTGCAGCTACAATAGGAAAAAAAGGTTGTAGGCATATAGTCGTCCTTTTCCAGGATAGACACCACACCCATAACTACGTCTGCAGCAGCAAATGTTGTCTAAAATTATCAATTTCAGCTCTTCTCATAATAGTCTACATGCCAAGCATGGGTAAAATTTAGTAGATACTAGGTTACTCTTTTGGGACTTGGCAAATACATTCACTGTGTTTAAAAATGTCAGAGCAGCTTAGACTATACTTTCCCAACTTCATGACTTCCAGATTTATTGGAATAATTCCCATCATCCCCAGTTAGGAGAGTAACCTAGTAGTGGCTTGCAGACAGTACAGCATCCTTCCCCATTTTAGTACTCTCCAGGGGTTTTGAACTTCATCCCAATGGCCAGGAATGCCGAGAGCTATAGTCCAAAACATTCGGAAGGCACCAGGTCTGGCATGGTTGTTGCACATAAGCTCCAGCATTTTTGCCAACAAGTCATTCACAGTTTCTGACTAAAAGCCGAAAAGCATGAAGCTGCAGAAGCCCAGCGGAAGTGACCAAGAACCCAAACTTACAGAGCAGTTTGCACACTTCAGCCATAACATGCCAACATAGCATACACAAACAGTTTCCATTTACAATTGTATTTATCTGTTGGAGAACATTTAAGAGATAGCATCAGCTGGTGCATGTTCCAGGAAGCTCCCTCAAACATTTCATCCCCCATATGTGCCTTGCAAAGTTCTCTTCCTTGCCCTGGTCATTAGCTTTTCAAAAAGCAAGCAAATAAAAGCAATACCAGGCCCAGCTTTTAAATGTGTTTACAAAAGAAAGGTCAATGAAATATGTGCACTACCAGGAACAAACTAGGTCACACTTCAAACTGGTCCACTTCAAATCACTTGATACTTTTATCGCTTCAATGTTAAACAGCTGTGGACATTCACAAAATGAGTTCTTTATTCTTAGAGTGCCTTTGTCTGACTTCTACATCAGTCTTAAACATCACGGCCAAGTGAGAAGGGTGACAGGTATAAAAAAGAAGGAAGAGGAGGAGGTGATCAGACTCAGCAGATTGCTATGTAGAACTTAAATAATATGAAAAGTGAAATTTGGCACAACAGTGCTTAGACTGCTTCATAAACTACATTTTCAGATGCGTAACAGCAATTTTTTAGGAGACAAAACCAGCACAACCTTGAACTTCACACTCACCCGTTTGCCATAGGCAACCAGAAAGGAAGTCCATGCAGGCTAGTGGGAGGGCTGATAGGGAAAGAATGGACTGATCCATGCCAGTCAGCTTGGCACAAGGTCCCTCCCCCCACCACACACACACACACATCCTTTTAACATCCTCATCCAAGGGCCACAACAGGCTTCAGCTCCTGTCAAATACACACTTGGTGAATAAGCTGGATTTAGTGCCACCCAGTGTGGGGAAAAGCCATTAGCCACATGGCCCTCACGAAGGCTTGGGCAACCGTGCTCTGCTAATGGAGGTGAAGGACATCCATCAGGGCCACGAGGTGAGATACTCGGTGATCCACCTTCAAGACTCCTACTCACCTGTCCATGCATGTATTACATTGATATATCCAAGGCAGCTTATAATTTATAACACTAAAATAAAAGTTATGGATTATGAAGAAGCAACATCTCAGGCTCATAAACCCCAGAGGAGCCGATGGTGTGGATCCTTTGGCAGTATAATAATATATTTTTAAAACCCCTCTAACCTGGGTGCCTCTTCTTCGCAAAGGCTTATGTTTGGTTTAAAACAGACATAGGCAGCTTGAAATGGATTTGAGATCAGATGCAGGGACAGTCAACCTCTTCCCTATGCCATTTTTCTGATCTGTATCACTTCCTAACCTTGCTACTTGCCCTATAGGAGAAAACATGCAGTTAACTGTATTGTGCCTGCCTCTGCCCTTCACCCCTCTCCCAGACATGTGCAGCCTGAAGGAGAGATGTACATTTGGAAATGGTTAATTACCCCTCCTTCCCAAGCTTACTTCCCTGAACCTGATCCAATTGGCACAAGGCAGCAGCTTTGAGCAAAACCAAGCCTTTCCTTCACTGTTCACCTTTCTTCATTCTAGAATACTTCCTATGCAATACCTCTTTCCCCTTTATCAAAACCAAGAAAGGAAAAGAGCTGCTCGGACACAGTATTTGAAGTTGGTTCTTCTAGCCAGAGCACACACAGAAAACTTTTCCCAGCCTAGGATCCCCAGATGTTATTTGTCTGACAGCTCTCACTATAATAGCTTCTGCATAGCCTGAAGTGACCGATTCTGCCTAACCTTGGAAGCTAAGCAGGGTCAGGCCTGGTTGAAATCTGGATGGGTGACTTAAAATGTCGTGACCTGCCCAGAAAGCTTCAGCTATGGGCAATATAGAAATGCAGTATTATAATAATTACAATAATAAATCATAGCCAGCATGCTCAATGCTTAGGGATGGCAGAGGTTGTAGTCTGACCCTATCTGAGAACCCTGGGCTGGGAAAGGCTGCTGCAGGGGAACAAAACAAGCAACAGAAGAATAATGAAGGGGATCAAGCCATGCAAATGAGGCTGGACAACTATCTTAAGAAATAAACGTCAACACCCTCTCCAATACAAACCTGCCCACCACAATAAGATTTTACTGCCACATTTCTAAATGCCATCAGTTCAGTCAAGCAGTCAGAATGTTTCCTGTCTACCTGCTCAAGCATAAAACTACTACATGAGCTACTGTCACTCCACACAGACAAGCAGATGTGCACACCAGCCCTTAAGTCAGGCAATGAGCTGCTCATGTTAAGTGGCCAAGCTCAGATGTGAGGCTTTATAGGTCTGGGAGAAACCTGCCGGCCTCTCACACACCCCAAACACGGCTCAGCAGAGAGCAAGTACCTTCCAGACAACAGCACTAGTGTCACTCAAGCAGGCAGAAGATGTATTGCCCTCGGTTGCTAGAGCCCTGGATTCAAGATCCATATTCCATTTCTCATGGCCCACGGCAGTGGTACAGCTCGCTCCACCCCTACGGCCCATGCAGTAAGCATGAATGGCTGCATGGCACCCTCTTTCCTCACCAAGTATAATTCCCAACGTTCCACAGCCAAGTGAGTATTGCAGTCCAAAACTTCTGGAGGCCACCAAGTTGGGAAAGGGTGGCAGAGAAGAAGCCTGTGTACGAAGGCTTGCACCAAACTGGGAATCCTGATCATGCGGAGTTGCAGCACAGTGGAGCTCTACACAGAGATACTTCTACGCTGGTGGACATTAGGGGCAGCAAGGCTCCACAATCCCCTCCATGCAATGAATGCAGGAAGAAGGCTCCTATTTCGTTGCAATGCAATACTTATCTGACTTGGCTGTACTGATGCCATACGCCAAAGATTATGGAGGCATATAAGGAAACTGCAAATTCAGCGAGAACCCAGAAACCAAGAATAGTCAAGAAGATTGACCTGACGCATGAAATTAAGCAACAGAACTATACTTATACATCTACTGTGCATGCAGAAGTATCTGCACACCCCCTTTGACTTTTTCACATTTTGTTGCACTACAACCTGGAACTGAGAGAGACTTAATGGGCACTGTTATCACCTGATGTACACAAGATACCCAACACTGTGAAGGCGCCAAATATTTCTAATGTAGCACAAAACTTAAATAAACAATGACTATCTGAAAGAGTGCAGTGGCTATCTGAAACACCATGTTCTTCCTCGTGAGGGTACCTGTCCCCCATGATCTTCTAAAGAGGCCTTTCCCCTAGTGTCACCACCTTCACAGGCACGCTTAATGGGAATGCAGGAGACAGCTTTCTCAGCGGATGCCCCAAGTCAACCTTCCCAGGGATGCTAGATTGGTACCCTCCCTGCTATATTTTTGGAGACAGGCAAAAAACTTTTCCAGCAAGCCTTTGGGAATAGTCTGGACCTATAAAATTATGTTAGATACGTTATAGTCTATATATATTTTAATGTTGGTATTTTGCATAATTTTAATATTCTACTGATTTAACTTTTGTATATTTATATGTGTTTTATTTGTGGAACTTTTTAATGTTGTGAGCTGCCTTGAACCCCAGTGCTTGCTGGTTGGATAAGTGTTCACCACTGTAAGTCAATATCTAGTAGAAGCGTCTTTGGCAGCATTTACAGCTGCAACTTCTTTTAGCTAAATCTCTATCACCTTTGCACTTCTGGATCCTGACATGTTTGCTCATTCTTTCTGGCAAAACTGCTCCAGCTCCGTCAGGTTAGATGGGGATCATTGGTAAACAGCAACTTTCAGGTCTCACCACGGATTTTCTATCAGTTTGGTGCCTAGGCTTCAACTGAGCCATTCTAAGACATTCAGGATCTTCTTGCTTTACTATTCCAGTGTTTAGGTTCATTGTCCTGTTGGAATGTAAGCCTCTGTCTCAGTTCCAAGGGCTCTTGCACTCCAAAACAGGTTTTTGAGAATTGCTCTGCATTTAACCCCAACCATTTTTGGTGCACAGCCTCCCCTAGCCAGAGTTGCAGTCAACTCATGTTCTTTCCATTATGTAATAATGAATTTAGCAATGCTCTGGGGGATGTTCAAAGTTTGGAATCTTTTTCTATAACCCAACTCCAAGTGGTGTTTCTGTGCAAGTTTATCTTGGTATTGTCTTGAGAGCTCTTTGGGTTTGATGATGCTGTTTGCATTCCTCCCCAACAAACTCTGAGGCCCTCAAGAAACATGTGTCTTTAATCAGAGCTCATGTTGCAATGAAACTGTACACCTGGACTCCATGCAACTACTTACAATATGTGACTTGTTTTTGTTTACTTACCTTTTGTGCCACAATAAAATATTTAGCACCTTTACAGTGCTGAGCATCTTGCTAGAGCCCTGGATTCAAGATCCTTATTACTTTAATCATTAAATGGAAATCAAATCCATTTCAGTTCAAAGCTCCAATACAACAGAATGTGCGAAAATCAAGCACAAGTGAAGATTTATGTAAGTACAACTTTAGTGCACATCATGTATAATGATCACTTCCATTCTGGAATTCAACCAGCTCCAGAGTCCTTTGCGTATCTTAGTTCTGAGTTATGATAATAAAATGGATGGATAACAATTACTGAAAGAATTCTAATACCCAATGGATTGTTCTCCAACTAAACAAGTCATCCTAAAGGTAGGTAAAATTATAGTTTACTTCTCTTCCTGTACATGCCATAATTCCAGCACTTGTATTTCCTGCCACTACAAAAAGATGGAGAACTGTTTTCCCCTCAATGTTCAGAAATGTGATGACTTCAGAAGATCTTAAGATGACAAACCCTCAGTAAATTCCTATAGCTAGGCACACACTTTTATACCTTTCCAGCCTTTTGCAAATCTACAGCAGAAAACATAATGGCTTGATTGTACTTCAAATGCCTACCATTTATTTCTGCTGCATCATATTCTTATCTCTGAATAAATGAGACATGTGTATCCAGATCCCAGCTAATTCTGGCTTAGTTTGACATGCCCAAGATTGCCTACAATGCATAGGTTACATTTTTTCAGATCTTTATAAGCAATACTGTAGAACTTTATTTTTCTGTAGACCATATTTTTCATTTTGCTGTCCTGCCATGGAGTCTTGTTATACCATTTCGCAAGGTTTCATAATGGTTCCAGAGGTACCTTTTGAAGGGAAAAAAACCCCTTAAACTAGCTTTTAATTTAAAAGTAAAGGTCTGGGTACTTTTATACTGTCCTAGACTAGGTCATAGGAGAGATAAGTTTATATTTCAGTCTGACTGTTACACATACAGACTGGCAATGGTCTTGAAAAAAGCATCACTTTTCCTCCCATCCAATGCTCAGGGCAATTTTGGAAGTCCAGTTCTCTTGTTTAATGTTCTTGTACATGAAAACAATGGTTGCTTATTCACATAACTCATATGGGTTTTTAGTAGTCAAATGAGAAAGCCTTTCTCTCTCACACACAGTCATGCCAAGCTTGCAATTAAACAGAAAAATACTCACTCCTAAAGGCAGCAAAAGGTGTTGACTATAAAAAACCTGCTTGCAACCTAAGCTACTCAATTTCAATGTCTTAAATAGACATTAGGACTGGCAGTTAAAGGGATGAGAGTTGCAGGATGGTCTTTGTTGAAGTTACGTAGGTTCTTCTTCCTCCTCCTCCTCCATTACATTTGTACCACATCTGCACCTTTCTTAGAAAGCCAAGGTAACAAATAGAACCCACAGCCATTGGTTAGCGCCTTAAGCCACTGCTGTTGGATAACATAAAGAAAGTACCTATAACTGACAAGTACCTATAACTGACATCAATCCTTGTTAATGTAAATCATAATGAAATGCATCACAGCACTGATGCAAGATGTGAAGCATGCCCTAAGCCAGTGCAGTGAAAGTCCACCATACCCCCACAAAAAAGCATAGTTAAAAGTAGGCATGCACTTGCCTATTCATAATTATTTTCCTTTGTGGCAAGCATTTCATTTTTAAAAAAATACATACCATTCAAATGCAGAAAATTAAGCTCAAACTTCTAACAAATCTCCCTTGGCAGTCATGGGCAACCAAAATAGGAATTTTCACTGCAGCAGTGTCCAAAGATGACTTAAGAACGAAGCTTTGAGATGGATGGGAAATCCATCACACTGGAAATGTCGTGTCCCCGGAAACATTGCCTAATGTGGAGGTGGCAGAAGACATGGCAGCAAGTCCCCTCCTTCACAGGGCCAGTTGACACCACCTGCCCCGTGGGAAGGAACAACAAGCACGGGCTGGGAAAGGGGAGCGTCTTTTTTCCTTTTTTAGCATGTGCTTCCTACTGTACCTGCCGTATTTTATAAATATTTTAAGACTCTGAGGACAATGATTAAGATATAAGAGCCAGCGTGGTGCAGTGGTTAAGAGCATGGGACTGGGACTCAAGAGATCTGGGTTCTAGTCTCCATTCAGCCATGGACCCAGCTGGGTGACTTTGGGCCAGTCACAGCCCAGCCTACCTCACAGGAATGTTGTGCAGGTAAGACTGAGAGCAGGAAGGAGAGCATGACGTAAGCCACTTTGAGGTCTTTTTTTTTTAAAGGTGGGATATAAATCTAATAAATAAAATAGATGACTACAGTAAAATAAATTAAAAATGCACATGTGTGGTCAATACAAGCACTAATCAGAGGTAAGTAATATCCCACAGTCTGCTGTTGCATTATCTGAAGATTGTGCCTTGATGGGCGAATTCAGCAAAGGGTGGTTGGCATGCACTCGGGCTTAAACAAGTCACTGGGGGTATTTAAGCAGCTGTAATCATGAGAACCAGGTCAGTGCCTCCAGTATCATTTCTTCAATTTTGTTTTACGATACAGAAATATTCCTTTCTTAACAGTTTCACATGCATCATGGACGCTATTCCAGTTTCCAGGAACAGTTTCCGGCAAACAGACAACCAGCCTTGATGGCAGTCCATGGAGCAGTTTGAATCCTCAAATCACTAGATGAGCCCCACTGCTGATAACCGCAGATATTTAAGCTCGTGAGTCAGACTCACATGGCATGAGACACTAGTCAAAGGCGTTGGAGGGTCACTTCCTCACTGGACTATGAACAAGTACTCCAGCCAGAAGTTTGGAAGGAGTGGGAGTGTAAGACACATGCTCTGGCATCAAAAAGAAGCTACTTATATAAAGGAATAGCTTGGGCCAGGGTTACTGAAGGAATACCTCCTCTGCATGGATCTGCCTGGTGCCTGCATACATCAACCTCAGATTGCTACATATCCTACTTCCTAAAAGGGTGAGGTGGTGGGGACTGTCGACAGGCCCTTCTATGCAACAACACCCAGCTGTAGAACTCCCTTCTCAGGTTAGTTTGACTCCTTCAATATTGGCCTTTAGAAGGCTGGTAAAATCTATACCAGGATCTCCTGTGCACCACAAAGAAGTTGCCAGTGCAGCTCCCGTAGGAGCTTAAAAAGTTATTGTTCCTGTTTCTTTTTTAAAACCCATGTACATGGGTTTAAATATATCCACAGTGATAAACTGATATGAAATGCATACAACCTTCTAATGATTATATACAGGCGTCAATAAAAGCAGAACCAACTATTCAAATAAGTATCCATTCAAATATGATGTCTATATGCCACCCTTTCAAATACCGAAAGCTTTATAGGAAGCTTAATCCACTGAATTATAGGTGAGTGTTAATCATTCAAAAGTTGGGACTATAATTACCTTTTAACTGGCAAAGGGGCTTAGAGAATTCAGTTAAGCTGACCATTAGTTACTTTCCATGAAACAAGTAAATAATTTAATAGAGAATGTACGTTGGTGAACAGACTATTCCAGTGCAAAATTTACCTGTGCAATAGCTTCCTCCTAGAAAGACGCAACTATTGCACATTGCCCAAGTGTATGTTTAAAAGTATAAGCTGCATTGCACCACCAGCCATTAGAGAAATAAGACTACTGCTTGTTCAAAAAACACTGCAGTGTCATAAAACAAACAATTCACTTAAATAATATGCAGCCTAAGTTCTGCAGGTACAACAGATAGATGCTGAAACAGTGAACCACCAATCAAGTGCTTTGTGGTGGTGCCTGCAGCAGTTTCTGGAAATCCCAAAGTTGCCCATGGGTCCCAAAAAGTTGGGGATTCCTGAACTATACTGTTCTGTCCACCTTTTCCCGATTATGCTGCTTTCTGATTTTAGAACATTCATCTGTTTTACTGCCATTGGTGTTTTGTCAGTTTTATTCTAGACGGGTATTTTTGGAGAACTAAATACGATTGCTTTTATGGCTTTATTGCAAATCACCTTGAGATGCATGATATTAAAAAAATAACATTTAGTTTCATTTGTTTCTTACCACCCTCCTGAGAAGTGGCTTAGTCACACAACTCCTGCCATGAAGTAAGGTAGGCAGAGAACCTGGACTTGATCTAGGCAAGCCAAACACAATCTTCAAAAAGTAGCAGAAAGATCTGGCCTGAGACTCTCCATATGCAAGACCAATACACTCCCCACTAGTCTACCCACCAATCAATACATGCCAAAAATGCCATCTCTAGTGAGACTGCTCCAGCAGACTGTATCTGTATGGCGTGACCCTCAGGGCAGCCTTTCCCAACCTGAGACACCCTCCAGAGATGTTGGACAACCAATTCCCAGCTAGCATGGCCAGGTTGAGAAAAGCTACCCTGGACACAGCTTGTTCCTTAAGGCTGTTTCTCTATTCCATATCATGACAAATGTTAATTATATCCTGTGCTGAAGGATTCCGCAACCTGGGACTCTACACATGACAGACGGACATTCCCGTTAAGTGTCAACAGTCAGGTGACAGGAATTGTAGCACTACACATCTTGGAGGCACCTAGTTGGGAGGCTGCTGTTAACATCTTGCCCCACCAGCTGCAGCCTCGGGGCTCCAGAAGTTCCTTCCAAAGTCATCCTTAGCATCACAGGAGCCACTGCAACATGGCTCCGTCTGCACCCATATATGCCTACCTGCCCCCTTAGATCAGCTCAGGAGGCCCTTCTACGAGAACCACCCCTCAGAGAGATGAGGGGTGGCAACCAGGTGAAGGGCCTTTTCTGCTGCTGCTCCCCATCTCTGGAACTCCCTCCCTAGGGAAATTTGCCTGGTGCCATCCCTACTTTCCTTTCAGTGCCAGGCGAAGTCATATCTTTGTAGGAAATTTTTTGTTAAGCCTGTATGCTGTGGCCCTTTTTAATTTTTTTTATCGTGTTTAATTCATTATGTTTTAATTGGTTTTTAATGTGTTTTTACTCAGTTAATATGTTTTATGCATTGCAAGCCTCTGAGGAAGGCCTCGGCAATTACAGGTGGCCTATAAATACATGTAAGTAAGTAAAAAAATAAATATTGGAAGTCCAGGATTACATGAGAGGACTCCATACCAAAACTGCCCCAGCTCCCTAAAGGGGCTGATACTGACACTGAAGTATCTGTGGTGTGCACCAGCTCCACTCTGTGACCTTGGACTGTTTATAACCCCAAGATGTATAGGAAAGTACTATGCCGCAATAACTCTTCCACCATTAAATGTAATCACATTTACTCCTAAGCTTTGCATTCTGCCTTGCACTGGTCACTTCCCAATCAGCCATCCCACTACCGTTTGGAAAGCACCAGTCAGGAGACATCAATGAAGGTCCCTACCTCAAATTATTCTGCATGAGCAGCTGCATTATTTTCAGGGTTAAAAAAATGAAGAATCCTAAAATTGCCAACAGGCATTGAATATCACAAGTGGGAGTGTTTCTACACAGAACTGAAAAGAAACATTTCTGACTAGAGGAATGTTCGAAACAACACTCTGCAGATTCCATCAAAGTGTTTAAGAGTCTCCTCTGCATACTTGTGCAGGGCAAGAGCATTAAAAATAAATGTCTACCTATATTCCTTTTTCCAGGAAAATTGCAAGGACGAAACAATGAGACAGTAGTGTTAACAAGTTTTTTTAACAAGCAGTTATTAACAGAACAGCCACAGCAACACACATTTTATCAGGCGGTAGCTACTGCCACTACAGCAGTCCCTTTAGCCAAAAACTAAAGCAGAGCAAAACAGGTCACAAACCTGGTCATGGATGCAAACATCCAAAAGGTGGATAGTCAATGCTAGGAATAAAAACAGAATGCTGAGGAAATTAAGGGCACATTCTTATGCACGTTCAGACATTCTTCGTAAAGGCTGGTGAACATGCGGAGCTGTAAGATTTTTTTTAAAACTCACTCACTTATTTATGGCCTTAACATGATGGAACTGATACATGTTTATTGTGCTTTAATGGAAACACAACTGCCTCACTTCACAGATGTTCCAGACCACTAGGGACTTATTTGCAATAGGGAATGGCCCCCTTTGATACAGCCTTCCTCAAGCTGGCTCCATCCAGCTACATCTTTTACACTCCCAGTTTGCAGAGCCATGGGAGCTCTAGCACAGCACATGTGCAGAGTGCCAGATTAGGTAAGGCTGGTATAGGGTTTGACTGCCTACCAGTTGCCCTACTGAAGACATAGACAATAGGATAGACTGCCATATGAAACAAACATGACTCAACAGCGAAATGGATGGAATTTGCATATTTATTTCTTTATTTAAAGTATTTATATGCCGTCCTGTCGCGAAAGCCTCTATCTGTTCGAATTGCTGCTAACTTTCAGAAGACATAAAAGAGAAGAAATATTGGGGTGCTCCATGGCAGAACCACTTGTAGACGGAGGAATTAAAATTAACATATATTCCCAAATTGGCTTTCGGGGATGTTCAATGGAAACTGGAGCAGCTTACTGGTAAGTAATGCAGAAACATGTAAACTACATTTCTTGAAAAACAAAGGTTGGAAATATACATATGCAAAGTAATGATGTGTGTTAATTATGGGAGATGGAAATCTTCACAATTTTAGAACTGCAGTAAAATAGGCAACATCTGTACCTCACACTGGGTGGACTTGATTTAAATCACTAGTCAGCAAAACTGGATTTAAATCATGGTTTTCTTCATAACTTGCACACATGCCTGCCTTACCCATAGGTAGAGGAACTTCATTAAAATATTTCCAAACTGGGTCTCTTTTATGGCCTGCTGCCATTACAGGTTTTCTCCTCCAGGGAGAGAGTAATACAATAAACCTCAGGCTATACACAAAGAGATCTAAAGACTTCTGGAGTATTCTGCTCAAAAGGTTTCACTTTCATTGTTACTGCTTGCCCCTCCCTCCTCACACTTAGCTTCTTGTGCAGATCTATTCCACTCTCAACATTTTCTATTCATTGAATTTTTTTGAAACCTAGGACTTAAGAGGTAAGCAGCTGACGTAGACAGAATATAGATTTGCAAAGGAACAGTGGAATTAAGGTCTTTTTCTCACCTCAGTATGTTTATTTTGTAACATTTTTTCTGTGAAGAAGCAGCATGCTTCAGACACAATTTCACAGTTTTGAGAACTGTAAAACCAAGCATCTGCGATAATATCCTCTAGACAGAAAAAATGTCCAATAATCTTACAAAAACCCCTGGAAGAGCATGACATTGTAAATGAATTAATAGAATTCATGTACCAAAACTTTAAACATTGCATGAATATACAGCCCTGTGCTACATAATTAAAAACAAATCCTTATTTCATGATGAGTAACCTTTGGATCTTAAATAAAAGACTATCTTTTGATAGATTTTTCCTCAAAAAGCATTTTAATTTTTAAAAAATCTTATTAAGATAGAAGATGTGATTTTTATTTTTTTTTAAAGAATATAGTTTTTATCCATCCTGATCCCACATTTTTCCAGAAGTTCATGAGTTCATTTAGCTTACCTGAAAATGGAAGAGCTAGTAAATAGTATTGTAAACTACTCATCTCTTATTCTATTGATATTTTTAAAAACCAAAATTAATTATTACTGAACACCCATTAACTTATGCTTCCCATTAGTGAAGAAACTATAATGCTTAACAAGATTCCTATAAGCGGGCTACTCTCCCCTTTTGCCAATGTCAATTCAGCTCAAGGGAACCTGGGCGCTCTCTCATGAGAAGCCAGCAGGACAGAACAAAAGGTGATCCATAACATTTAGTACAAAGTCACATCCTCAAGGGTTTTGCATAATAATTATTTGAGAAAGCAAAAGAAACATTGTGCATAACTTGGTTCATACTGATATTATTTTACCTGTGCTTTGCAATGATAATAAAGAATTAAGCTTCACAATCCAGAAAATGCAAACAAAAGAAATGCCAGGGGGTATTCCCTGCAAAGAAACACAACCCACTCATTTTTAAGTATTGCCCAGGCTCCTCTAATTTTTTTAAAAAGTATATCCTTAAATGTTATGCTTCAAAATGAGCTTACAAGTGACAAATGTAACCAAACCGCACATGAAGATGGCATATTCAAGTTACACTAAGTGCTTCTAATAATTCTTCTCTTGAATGCCATTTCCATGTAATATCTTTCTCTCACATTATATAGATACCAAAATATCAATACAGTTCAAACATCCTGACAACTCCCATTCACAGTTCTTTATAAATACATCTACAGTGCAATTACTGATCCCACTTCCGTTTTCACAATAAACAAACATTTGTCAGTGGGAATGACTTCATAGATAACTTAACACCCTAGTCTCTGAAAAGGCCCTCTTTATCTCTTAAAAGTCTGTCCTGGTGCATACTAATATATCCCCCACACACAGTTTTGAACTGAACTGCTATATCATAGAATAGGGAGGAGCCAGAAGGCTATCGGGGCCAACCCCATAGAATCATAGTATGTTTATGGGTAATTGTTGGTAACTTTTAAAAAATTCTGTAGCATTTATGAAGACATTCTAAGAAAGCTCTAATTTCAAGAATCTGATATGCATTGTACTTTGTACCAGACCACTTCCTGTCCGTGGTCAATTGTGCAAAGGCCTACAGCCAATGAAATTCCACCCAGTTGTTAGGACCAAAGGGGGTCAAGCTGGTGTTGGATGTTTTGGGTTACAACTCACAGGGTACCCTGCCATTTACTCTGCTGACTAGCACTGGTGGGAATTGAAGTCCAAACATCTGGTGGATACCAGGTTGGGGCATGTTGCCATAAAGAGGACAGTGGTGTGGCATTCTAAGGGAAGAATACTTGTTGCACCTCACTGGACCCTGACATAACACATATTTCAATGTGACTAACATGCTGGCAAATTACCACTTGTCCAAAAGCAAATAAGGTGACTAAGGGGGAGAAACTTTCACTCACTGAGAGCTGTCTTGATCTCTCTCCCCTTCCCTCCTGCAGGGCACCAATGTGCCACCATCTCTTATGACTGAACTGTTACCTCTGTCTTCTCAAAACATCCACAGCTAGAGCTAGAACTTCTACGGACTTACTTACATGTCTACCATAATTCTGTCAACTCTACTATGCCAGGAGGAGAAAACCCTCAGAAAGCATTCCCAGGAGTCAGACAAAGAGAAAGGAAGGGGATGGTGGGAAGAGTAACTGATAAAAGCCAACATTTCCCTATGATGGTCCCACTCAGGTACTCCATTGCAAGTAACAGCCACACACCTCAGATAACAAATGGAGTTAATTCTTGGCAAAGAATTGTGCAAGAGGTCACTCTTAACCACCATTTAACTATTTTATAGGAAATACTATTTTCTTCTTTTTTAATTTGCTTTCTTTACAACAGAGGCTGCTGCAAAAGATGCAGAAAAAGCAGGTGAAGTTTTTGCCACCTCTGCCTGCATCTGAAGGCCAGGAAGGCTGCACTTGTTGATTCCTGCCTCTTGTTCAGCCGTTCGGGGCACGCAGCTTCTGTTCATAAATAAGGGGGCAAATCACAGGGGAAACAACACAGAGAAGCATCTCAGCCAGGAGCGCAGAAGCGACGGCAACTTGACTCTTCCCTGCCATGTCAAAGCTCTCTCACTAAGCAGAGAACTTGTTGGAACTGAATCACCACCTTTGGATTCTTAAACAAAAGGAGCAAACCCTCAACAAGTCACAGATGTCCGGATTTGGGACAAAGGTCCCAACAGACAAAGAGCTGCATGCACACCCTAGTGGCTTCAGGGCTAAACATACTGAAATCCACAGGCTTCGAATCTGCTTTCAATCCCTTTCCGAGCGGCACACAAAAAGCAGGACAGAAACGCACACGCACGATCACACGGACACAGAGTCCTTGAGACTAAACAAAGGCCCGGGAAGGCGAGAAAGAGGCAAAGAGGAGGGGGTTGGGGGAGAGGAAGGACACTAGAGAATCAATTTCACAAGGGAAAAGCCTCGCATCCAACAAGTTTACAAGTTTCCTCCAAGAAAAAGTGGTGTGTCCTAGCAACATATCCCCAAGAGTTAACTTTAAAACCCAAGTCAGGAGGCGATCAATGAGAGGAAAGAAAGGAACGGTTAAATCTGGGTGCATGACTTAAGTCGTTTTTTGTGTCTATCTTGTTCCCGGCTGCCTGTCCAGCCCCGCAAACACACACACACAGGCAGCCTTGTGTGGTCCCCTCACAGCCACTTGCTCCTTCACCCATTTACACACACTGAGAACCCCAAGGAGCTTTCCTATCCTAAGCTGCCCCCTCGTCGTATAATACTCCAAACCTCTGTTCCCGGATCCCAACGGATCACGCCCGCAGCCCTTCCCTGCTACCCACCTCCCTCTCCACACAAACGATCCTATTCCCCGCATCACCCTATTAACCACCCCCTAACTCGCCCTTGGGACCGCAAACCCTTATCCGCGTTCGCTACCTTTAATCCCTACCCACCGGACCTACGACATAGCCTTCGATCTACGCGCAGCCAATGCACAAACCCCCAGCCCTGAATAAAAGAACCGCGCAGCAGCCCTCCCAATCACCACCCTTCCCTCCTAGCAAGGGCCCCCTCGGCTGCCCCAAGCACCTTCCTTCCCAGCTCCTTTCCTCCTCCCACTACTTCGGAAGATGCTTCTTTTTATCCCAGAAGCCCATCATCCCAGCCACTCGTACGCAAAGCAGCACCTTCCAACGCAAGCCACCCGTATCGCTGATTCTCTTTTTTGGGTAACCCCTCACCCAGCAGCCTCCAAAGTCGGCATCCTCCGAGCATTCACACGCAATGCGTTCTTCCCCGTCCATTAGCCTTCCAAAATCCTCGAGCCCAGTTCTTCCTGTGTATGCACCACGATCGCCCGGTGCCCTCATCCCAAATTCTCTTTTTCTTGCAAACGCGCGCGCGCGCGCGCACACACACACAAACGCAGCCCTGCCTTTTGCAAGCGGGAAAGCAGCAGCCCTGCTACCAGAGCACCTGGAGCGCCGGGGCGGGTGGCGGGAAGGGAAAGGAAAGGAAGGGAAGGGAAAGCGCGACACCCTCACCGACCCAAAAGGCTGATCCGCCGATGGGTTAAGGCGGGACGGAGGCTCTCTCCGTACCTTGCTCCTCTCGAAGAGTCCCCCCCGCAGCCTGCTCGACGCCTCCCGACCGCGATCGACGGGCTACGGAACGCGAGCGAGCGGGTGCGGAGCTGCCCCCGGCGGCGCCAAACTCCAGCAGCCCGCCTCCACTGCCACCTCGGAGAAAAGGCAGGCTGCAGGGCGTCCGGTTATTTCCTCCGCAAAGAAGCCCGCTCTCGGGCTGCCGCTGCTACTGCACGGGCAGCCACTCCCCTCGCGCCGGGCGGGGGCGCGGACCTCGCGGCGAGGAGTGGCCGGCCTCGGGGCGGGGCTGCGACGGCGACGCCTCGAGCCCGCACCTCGGCGGCTGCAGCAGAAGCGCCTCCGCGGCGCGTCGGAGGCGAGCGTCGCCCAGCGGCGGCGGGCCGAGGGGGATGGCGTTTCCCTCGGCCGCGCGAAGTTTGCAAAGAGGCGGGCGGGCGGAAAGAGCACGGTTTCGCCTTCAGGAAAGGAGCGGGGAGAAAACCGGGCACTGGGCGGACTCGGGAAGCACCGTCCCGAAGTCCGGGAGCCTTCCTCCGCACAGCGTGATCCCGATACGTATTTTCAGGCACCGGCCCCGTGGGCCTTACTCCCAGGTAAACGGGCATAGGATTGTGGCTGTGTGATTACTCAGTTGTGGGGAGAAAAATGCACACAGCAGCAGTTCAGAGGCACTCTTGTCTGTTCAGCCTTGATTCGTTGCAGGGCAGAGTCATGGGTACCGAGGGTGCTTCTGTGTTCTCTTTTTCGGAAAACTGTCCTTTCCTTGAAAAGGTTTTCTGTTAAATTCCGGGTTAAAGATCAAGACTGTTAAGGATGCCCATCACCACCTGGACAGCAAGACTGAACAAAGTGCACAAGTGATTCATCCGTCCATTCTATGGTGAGATGTTCTCTATTTCTATGTAAATTATAATACATATTTCTAAATTTGCATCCCTATATACAAATGAGCATGTGCCATTTGTATACAAATATGTATCTCTGTTGACTTTTTTAGTAAAACATATTCTTTTCCTGATTATTCATAAGTGGGCACCCTGCCTCTTTATTGACAATAAATTTAAACCTTAGAGAAATCAGACATTCCCGGAAAAACTACAAAAGAAACAGCCTACTTTTACCAGTTGTAAAATGCTTTTATTATACATTAGCTGTACTTCTCCTTTCAGTAATAGAGAAATGATGTTATTTCCAGTCACATCTCTATATTGCCACCTCCCACAAGTCTGGTCACTTCAATTTGAGGGAAAAACTACAGGTCAAATTAAAAATGTGACTCTTGTTGTGTTTTTAAATAGGAGTCACAGACCAGGGAGACATAAATCATTGGACAGGGATTGCATCCTTTCTCTGAGCTGCAATGAAACCTCCATCTCTGCTATTTGCCCTGAGGGGACACTGCTTTTGGTGCCACTTGCCCTTACAGTTGTATTGCTGACTTGCTATATGGATTGCATGTGCCTCTTACGTTTCTGTGCCTCTTATGTATTTTAAATTCATCAAAACTATTCCACTGTTGTTATTACCACTGTTCTTTATGTGCTGCTTTTCAGGATGCGAATCCTACCATTGAAGTTTAAATGTAACATAAAAATAATGAAACCACAATCAGCAGTATTGGCAAATAAAATAATAAATTATAAATAAATAATCTGGATCCTTCCCTCAGAGAAGTTAGTGAATGATGGCCATGGAGACTGGAGAATGTGGCTGGAGCAGGAGTCTGGTTTTACCCTTATATATGGCCGTCTCTCCTGGAATTCTCTTCAGGTACTGGAAGGTCGATGGCCCTGTAGCAAGGAAGGCGCAGTCCAGCTGGAGCATCTCCCAAGGTCTTCCTTCTCTGCCTCTCCTCAGTATCTCTTTCTCTGCAGTATCTTTCACATAAACCTGTAGGGAAATTGCAAATGTTGCCTCGTCCATGTCCATGTTGCGTTTTCCATCTCATGAAGAAAAATATACCAATCCAGTTGACAAGCCTTTATCACAGCATTTCCACCCTTATGCTGGTGTGTGATGGAGAGTTCAGGGCAGCATTCTGTAATACCCTGAAATATGCTGAAAAAGTTCCACTGTTCTTACATGCAGAGACTTTGTGCCTTGAACATGTGGACAACAAGCAGAAATCCAAGGGTGACAGGAAAATGAAACCAGTTGAATTCATTCCTTCAGTTGTGCATCGGCTGAAGCCACAAAACTTGTGGTTCCTTCATTAATGCTGCAGTCCGGTGCATACCTCACTGAGACTTACAGCTAAAGCTTGCAAAATTAAGCACATGTATGTGGATTGATTTCTATGTGTATCTAGCTCTGCCTAACATTGGGCTGTAAGGCTCATTGAACTCTACAAGACTTGTCTGAACGATTGAGCCAGTGTGATTAGGAAAGGAATGTGTTGCAATCCTACATACGTGAGGATGTATAAGTCATGCATATAATTAATATGGGGTTTGGAGAGAGAAGCAAGTGAGGTGCGTGTGAATATATTCATTCCCACCCAATCTGACTTCAGATTTTAAAGAACTCTTGCCCTCTGTTTTCAGAAGTATACATGCCTGTTGGTTCGTTCATCTCATTACGTTCGTGGGAAACCTTATATCGGAGATGTATCCATCTGACCCGAATGTTCAAGGACTTTTGCTCGAGGAATGTGGCATCACTTTTCAGGGAATGTCCCCCCTGCCCACTCAGAGCACGATTATTTATGAAGTGGCAAGTGTTATCTGCCTTGGTGATTTAACTTTACAGCAAGCAATTCTAAGTGCTGAGAACCAGGGGGAAGCAGAATCCATTCAAGTCACTCATGCAAATTCCACTGCATCCCAAACCTGCCAGCTCTGGAAGGGAATGGCAGCCCTCCCAAAGCTGGTGAAGGGAGGGAATAGCTGGGCTCTATTGAGGGGCAGTCAGAGAGAGGGATTCAAGCAGAGCAAGAGAGGGGAGGGACAGACAGGGTATACACACTGGTATACTGTGAAGTACAAAGTCATTACCACATGGCAACCACCCACCTACAGCTGCCAGTAACACCAGATCTCATTATCAAGGACAGCAGAGGGAAGGAGGGTAGCAAAGAACCCAGTCAGAAAAGACAAACCTTTATTGTTATGAAGAAGAAGCCAGCAGCACCTACTGAATCCATGTCTTTCCGCAGACCTGCTTACAACAGCCGACTGGGTGTCCTCTGTTCGTTATTAGGTGCTTTTTGTCTTACGGTGACCCTATGAATGAATGCCTTCCAAAGCTTCCTGTCCTTGACAGCCCTGCTCAGCTCTTGAAAACTCAAGGCTGTAGCTTTATGGAATCATCCCTCTCATAGTTGATCTTCCTGTTTCTTTTCTGCCTTTGAATTTCTCTAGCATTATTGTCTCCAGTGAGAGACAGCTTCAGTTTCATCATTTTTGCTTCCAGGACAAGTTCTGGCTTGAATTGATCTAAGACTCACTTGTGCATCTTTGTCTCTGCAAAGTTATCTTTTGGTGCCATGTTCCAAATGCCTTGATTTTCTTCCTGTCTGCTTTCTTCACTGGCCAGCTTTCACACACATACGTAGTGATTGAGAATACAATAGTGTGGATAATCTTGGCCTTGCTCCCCAGTGAAACATCCTTATTTATTTATTTATTTATTTATTTAAAACATTTCTATGCCACCCTATCGCAATAAGCCTCGGGGCGGCTCACAACATCAATAAATAAACCATACAATAAAACCCCAATACAATAAAACCCCAGTGCCATAAAACCTCAATAAAACCTCAGTGCATTCTCAGCTAAAAATAAAAAAAACTAGTTAAATAAATAAATTAACAATTAAAATAAGTTTTAAATGAAAAGGTCT
>NW_025335548.1:4579689-4641014 GCF_004798865.1 Varanus komodoensis
GGTTCCCGGAGAAGGGCCTCTCCCGCAGATCTCAGGGGTGGGAGGGCATATATGGGAGCAAGCGTTCCTTTAAGTATCCAGGTCCCAAGCCGTTTAGGGCTTTATAGATCATAACCAACACCTTGAATCCGGCCCGGACTTCAATCGGGAGCCAGTGGAGCTGACGGAGAACTGGGGTTATATGAGAACAATGCCCAGTCCCTGTCAGCAACCTGGCAGCTCTATTCTGCACCAATTGAAGTATCCGGACCGTCTTCAAGGTTAGCCCCACGTAGACTGCGTTACAGAAATCTAATCGGGAAGTTAGCAGCACGTGTGTCACTGTTGCCAGGCAGTCATTCTCTAGGAAGGGACGCAGCTGATGGATCAGCCGAAGCTGAAGGAAGGCGCTCCTTGCCACCGCCGTCACCTGGGCTTCCAGAGACAGCTCAGGGTCGAGGTGCACTCCTAAGCTGCGAACCCTGTCCCTCAGAGGGAGTGCAACCCCATTTAGGACAAGGCCCAAGTCCCCCATCCCAAGGTCCAAGCCGCACACCAACAGGACCTCCGTCTTGTCTGGATTGAGCTTCAGTTTATTGGCCCTCATCCAGCCCATTACCTCGGCCAGGCACCGGTTCAGCACAGCCACTGCCTCACCTGGATTGGTGGAAAACGAGAGGTAGAGCTGGGTATCATCAGTGTATTGATGATTCTGCAGCCCACACCTCCTGATGACCTCTCCCAGCGGTTTCATGTAGATGTTGAACAGCAAGGGGGACAAAATGGACCCCTGCGGAACTCCATGGCATAGCTGCCATGGCGCAGAGCCATAGTCCCCCAGCACCACCTTCTGGAATTGGCCATTGAGATAGGAGCGGAACCACTGCATATCAGTGCCTTCTAGTCCCAATCCCGCTAGCCTATCCAGAAGGATACCATGGTCGATACCTGATGATCTTTGCTAGTTCCTTCATTGCTGCCCTTCCAAGTCACTTTCGTCTCCCAGTTTCTTGGCTGCAGTCTTTCATTGAATTGATGACTGAAGCAAGGTATGAATAACCTTTCACAATTCCAATTTCTACATTGTGAACATTAAAATCACATCATTCTTTTCTAGGCTTGATTTTTGTTTTCTTAATGTTTAGTCCTGCTTTTGCACTTTTTTCTATCACTTTCATCAGGAGTCATTTCAGTTCATTTCTGCTTTCTACCTGCAATATGGTATCAACCGCATATCTTAAATTATTGACGTATTTTTCACCAAGATGTTTGTCATGCTTTGAGACCAACATCAGCAAGGGCCAACCCGGTAGCTGTTCTGGCCACATATTGTATGTCCCTGAGGTATGAAGCCAGCTCAGCCAGCCCTGTGTTGAAGCCACCCTTCCTGTCACAGACCCTCCCACACACCTGCAGAGCCCCTGCTGAGTGGTGGAGACAGCACATGCCTTTCTCCAACCTGTCCTAGGTGCTTTCAAGCACAAGTGCCCAGACTCCATTCTCCTCCATGGGAGTGACTACATGGAGAAGAAATCACAAACCTGAAGGTGAATGTCGAGAGCATCCAAGACCTGCCACTTCCAGTAGTTCCTGTTCCACGGGAGTGCCATCTCGGGGTGTCAGGACTCCGTTCTTCTGCTTCCCACTTCCCTGCTCCAGCATGCCTCCAGCAACACCCCTTTGAGCACATCTTATTCTTCAGAGCATTTGAGCACAGTTGTCCTTATTCCAGGCCAGCAGAGGATTGCACTCTAAACTGTAGATAGATAATCACAATGGAAAGTGACATATGCCTCTAATCTTGAGCAAATTAACCCCAATCTAAACAAGATCAAAAGGACCTGTGATTGATGTCTTTTAAAATTGGAAGGGTTCCACTTAATGCACAATCCTTTCCATAAGCAGAACCCTCTTTCAGCTCTCCCTTTTTTAAATACCAGTTTGACTCAAGGATAAACCATGACTTTGAGCTGGGAGATTTCATATTTATAGCAACGTGCTTTAGAAATTATTTATATTTATTAGAGGTCCATATAGTAGGGCAGAGAAGGGATCCAAAAGTATTAGTCATGTGATGCCATTACTGGAATCAACTCACAGAACAATGAGCAAGCCTTCAGGCTCCACGCAACTTTTCTTCAGAAGATTGGAGAAAACCTGCAGGATATCATCAAAGTTCCAACTAGTACAGCATCCTGTTTCCATTTCTGTAGTGGCCATTTAGACATTTCCAGGAAGCCTGAAAGCAGGGCATGAAGAGAACAGCTGGGCCATACACAAGCTGTCCAGCAAACACTATTGAGAACTAGAATCTGGAGCTTCCATATAACCATCATGGCTAATAGCCACCTCAGATCTATTATCAGTAGCTGAATGTTAAGTAAAAGCAAAAGAAGGGAAGAGGAAAAATATTTTGTTTCTAGGCATGATTGGTAGGCTCCAAAGTCAACCTTGAGATTCGATCCAAAAGGTACTTTGCAAGCTTCTGTTGACTGAGTTAGCTGTGGACAGGTTTCAGTTTGCACCAAGGGCTTCCGGAAGAGAAAAGCATAGATCTCCCTTCTTTAAAAGAATTCAGTTGTTTGCATATTTAGATGGAATAGTTTTTTCCTGTCTAAACAGGCATAGGATTGCACCCGAAAGGACAAGTACCCTGCTTCTGTGAATTCTATTGCAAAACACTCAACAAGCTGTTATTCCAGAACTTCACTAAGTTCACATGGCATGCCATTAATAACTCTGTTCTCCAAAGCTCACATACAAAAAAAGTATGTTTTTGCAAGAAGGGAAGGACTGACAACACATTTTATGCATTTTAACTGAAAAGCTGTGTTCCGTTAGCTTCAATTTGGCACGCTTCCAAATGAGGCTTCAGTCATTTGCACAGAGATAAGCATTAGAGATAAGTCTTGTGGGTCTCAGCAGGGGTGATATAAGGCCTGGACCCTTGGGGCCCCAGCCCCAGATCTAATTCCTAGGGGCTCAAAGCTGTTTGTGTCCATTGGTGTGTTTGTGTCCATTGGTGTGTGACCTGCCAACAAAGGAGAATGGGGGACAGATGTTAGGTGGCTATCCCCTGGTTTGGTCGTTTGGTCGCCCTCCAGACCTGCTGACTCCTGGCAGCCTTATCAACCTGCCCTCAAGCATGCTGGTGCAGTTGTTGAATGCCAGCTCAGTCCCAAATAAAACCTCTCTCCTGTGATTTGATCATGCATGGTGGGGGGGGGGCGTAGCTCATTGCCTGGAGAAATGGGAATGGGAGAGGTGTCATCTATAGAAATTCTCTTCCCCTCTCAAGGCTTTCTGTTCACTCAAGAGCAGGTCTTGAAAGTTTATATCTTGTGATGGGATCACAAGACAACTTAGGGATTTTGCTGTTGTACCACCCACTAACTCCCTGCCTGAGCTGAGGGAAATCATCTCGGACCTGGTGTTGAGGGCCCCCACAACCTCAGCTTCCACCATGAGGCCATTTTATCTGGGGCAGCTCAGGATGTCATGACTGCCACGGCAACCATAGGACTGTCACAACATATCACCGACCCAAAGCATGTGAAAGGTCACATTCTAGACCTGATAAGTTCAACTGGACAGGGATATGGTGATCTGGAAGTGGAGGAATTAACATCAATCCCTTTGCCATGGTCACTTCCTTTTGAGGTTTAGGCTTTCTCCTCTCTTTCTCCTTTGCAAGGGTGGGAGACCTATTAGAACGATCTGTCCCTGGAGACTGATGGATTCAGATGGCTTCCAGGGGGCTGTTTCCAGTTGATGTGGTTGGTGCGCCTGTCAAAGCCGACGTCACTCTGCAGAATACGGAGATGGCCCAGGCTGTTGACACAATTGCACTCGAGCATCCTCTTCCCTTACTTGGAGCCTGTACAACCCCGTGGTATACGTTGGAGTGAAGGTCAGTGAAGCTGGTGGGAAGACAGCTGGAGTGAAGATGGGGGGGAATCGTGATGAATCGGCTTAGAGTTCACTGTTGAGCCTACACCATGTCATCCTCTCAGTGCCATCCAGTGGAGCTATCCCGAGAGTTCCTGGGGCTTTTACAAACTGGACCAGTGAAAGAAAGAGTGGGACCCTCAGTGCCCGCTATGCAGAATTTGCACAGCACTTTCAGGGTAAAATCACTCAGCTCCATCAGGAGTTGGACTCCATGGCTGAAGCAGTTCCTCTGGCTGAGGCGTCCAGTGCACCGTCTGGCCCAAGTTTATTGGATGAGTCACTTGTTGAGGCCTGAAGATGTGGAGAAGGTACGTAGATTGGCTTGATCTACTACTTGCATGCTCAATGCTTGCCTATCATGGCTGGCTGTACAGTGGAGGCTGTGAATGCCTCATTAAGAGAGAGATTGGTCCCAGCCTCGTTGAAAGAGGCTGTTATTAGACCACTCCCGAAAAAGGCCAATTTGGACCCAGGGGACACGAGCAATTATAGACCAGTCGCTAATATCCCCTTCCTGGGTAAGGTGTTTGATGGTACGCGTAGCTGGCAAACTTCAGACACTCTTGGATGAAACGGACCATCTTGATCCATCTCAGTCAGGATTCAGACCTGGATTTGGAACAGAAATTGCCTTAGTTGCCCTGTGCGATGACCTATGCCAGGAAAGGGACAGAGGGAGTGCAACCTTGTTGGTTCTTCTCGACCTCTCCGCAGCTTTCAGTACTGTTAACCATGGTATTCTTCTGAAGAGGCTAGTCGGGTTGGTAGTAGAGGACACTGCTTTGCACTGGTTCCACTCCTTGACTGGTCGTGTCTGGAAAGTAGTGCTGGGGGATTATTGCTGTGCACCATGGGATTTATGCCATGGAGTTCTACAGGGCTTTATTTTATCCCCTGTGCTTTCTAACACCTACATGAAACCGCTGGGTGAGGTCATCAGACGGTGTGGGCTGGGTTGTCATCAGTATGCTGATGACACCCAGCTCTACATTTCTTTTTCATTGGATGCTGGTGTGGCAGTGGATCTTCTGAATCAGGGCCTGACCTCAATAATGGATTGAATGAGGCCTAATAAACTGAAACTTGATCCAGATAAGACAGAGATGCTATTGTGGGAAGTGCATCTGTTCAGATGGACGACATCTTGCCTGTCCTAGATGGGGTCACACTTCCCCTAAAGGACAGGGTTCACAGCTCGGTGGTGCTTCTGGACCCTGAATTATCCCTGGAATTCCAGGTGGATTTGGCAGCCAGGTGCGCCTTCTCTCAGCTTAAGCTGATATACCAGCAGCAGCTGTATCTGGGCAGACAGGACCTGGCAACAGTTATCCACACACTGATAACCTCTCATCTGGATTATTGCAGTACACTCTATGTGAGGCTTCCCTTGAATATGGTTCAGAAACTTCAATTGGTCCAGAATAGGGTGGCCAGATTGTTAATGAGGACTGGCAGAAATGGTCATATAAAGCCAGTCCTGTGCCATCTTCACTGGCTCCCAGTTGAGGTCTGGGCTCAATTAACACTGGCGTAAAAGACCTAAATGGTTTGGGTCCAGGATATCTAAAGGAGCGCCCCTTCCCATATGAACCAACCTGACACCTTAGATCTGCATCTGAGGGCCTTCTGAAGGAATCCCCTCCTGAGGAATTTAGGAGGGTGGTAACACGAAGGGCCTTTTCTGCAGTGGCACCCAGACTCTAGAACAGACCTGGGCATTGTATGGCCCGCGGGCCACATCTGGCCCGATGGCTGACCCTGACTGGCCTGCATGAGGTCACTGGCAAATTAAAAGTCAATGCAAATATATATCATCATAATATAGATGCAATCAATACAACTGCACTGCTTTTATTTTGAAGGATCTGCTAAATTGAATTGAATGTATTGCTTTTCATGTGATGTTAATGTTTTTGTGAATATTCATTAAATCATGTTGTTCTGTGCGCCACATTTTCATTGTATCATTGTAATGTTTCATTTACTGTTTTTATAGAGATATATATTGAGCAGAGCTGTAAGTGTATTGGTCCAGCCCTTAACAACTGTCAAAGTTTCTCATGTGGCCCCATAAGAAAATTAATTGCCCACCCCTGCTCTAGAACGAGCTCCCCAGAGAGGTCTGCCTGGTGCCTTCTTCCCAGTCTTTTAGGTTCCAGGCAAAACCCTTTTCATTTCAATTGTATTTTAATTGCTAACTTGTTTTAAGTAGCATTTTAACTGTGGGTATGTCTTTACGGTGGTGCATCTTATATTGGTTTTAACTTTTTTTATTTGTAATTGTTGTTTTACATTGTATCTTAATCTCTATTTTATATCTTATCCTGTATTTTGTTGCTGCAACCCACCCAAGGAGCCTTATGGCTAATGGAGCAAGTTAGAAATTTAATTAATAAATAGATCGATGCCGATGAAAGGATTTTTGTTTAGTTCAATTGCGAGAGGTTGCAGCAGGGGAGGCAGGAGTTAATTCTCCCCTATCCATGTGCTGCAAGGCTCCCTTCACCTCCCCCTGCAGGACAATTAGGCCCGTAGATTAAATGCCAACAGCCCTTTCCATTGGTTTGGAATGATCCGGGACAGAATGCAAATTAAAATAAATTATTCTATTATTCGAGACTATAGCTTTAGCTAGCTTTGCCTCCTATGAGATTCCAATAAATCCTCATTATTATTTCTCAATTTGCATCTGTAGATATAAAGTAAAAATATGTCTAGTAGGACTGGACCCCAAATCTTTTAAGTGCCTGACTTAAGTGTAATAAACCTGGACCTCAGTCAGATTTATTTGTGACTCAATATGCATCGGTTCAAACCAGCTGTATGATCACTATTACAGCCTTCGTTCAGTGCTTCCAGATAGAGGGGCTTTTGTCTGGCACAATTAGAGTATTCAAAACCTGCAAGCCACAAATAAATTGCCAGTTCTAGTCCAGATATGATCAACATGGGCGGCCTTATCCAGTGACTGTAATGGAACTTCCAAATAAAGATGCACACAACCAGGCTACACAAGTAACAATGCCTATAAAAATGCCCAATTGAGTTTCTTCTAAAGGGATTTAAAAACAACATTCATTTGTTTTCCCTGAAACAGCTTTAGAGCAAAGGAGGGAAATACGAGAGGACAAGTTTTTGAAAAACAAAAAGTTAGCTCTATTTTAACAGGCAGCAGCATAAATTTTTTACAGGATTTGCTATGGGAAAAGACAGTTTAAGGTTACAGTATTACAAACCTGGGGGAAATCAGTAGGACGTACTCCTGAATAAAGGGCTACACAAGCGTAGGGAAAATCCAACAGTCTTCAGAACAGAAGGTTTGTACCTCCTGACCAGAATAAGACATATGCCTCCAAGAGTAGATGAGAGGGAAAGAAAGAAAAGATAATAAAGCTACAGCATAGGATTTTTTTGTAATCTCACTTTTTCCTGTAAGGTTTTTATTTATGGGGGGAGGGGTTGATGTACCTCATCTAGTCCAGAACTAGCTGAATTCAGTTAACCTGAGATCCAAATGAAGAGGACCTGCAATTTTTATCTTTAAACCCGTAAATCAGGGTGCAGAGCCTTAAGCCAAATGCAGCATTGTAGGGTTTCCTAATGCCTACGCCCCTTCTTCTAGATCCAGCCCTTTCCTTGCAACCAGCATTTGTGTAATGGCTTTTGCAGTTTTCTTCCTTGTCTCAAAAGGTGAATGTCTATCCTGACTTAGTTACACGAAGGAAGATCTGCAGGCTGCAGTCCTATTCATCTTAAGACACGCAAAATACTACAACTTCCAGCCTTCCATAGAATTCCTTGAAGGAGGAAGAGCTGGAGAATCAAGAAGCCCTCAGCAAGACCCAGGATCAGCTCATAGGTCAGGAAGAGCCTAGAACGTCAGGGGTGACTACCATGAGGGCATAATCTGTGGAGACAGAGAAACCCTCAAGCCCTTAGGAAAGACGCCACTTGAAAAGACAGGGACCCGGGAGTGCTCGACAGAGACAGAGGACACCTTTTGTGAAAAGGCCTACTTGCACATAAAGGGAGGACCTTTTCAGCTCTGGTCACTAACAGCTCGCAGGTGAGATGAGGGTGTCAGCCCAAAGCTGAGAGAGCTGTTGGAAATCATGTTGGCCAGGACTTCTTGAATCTAATATTTTCCTTGAGCACTGAGACTTCATAATGAAACAGTAATATTGTAATGGGATATATACAGTGAAGCACCTTAATCATTGATTAGGTTTGCATGCCATGACAATCCATCATAGGTAACTATCCATGGTGGTTAGTCATGCCGAGCAAATCTCTCCGCACGGGGTGCGGAGCAACAAGCCTCCCTGACAATCCATGTTTACTTTTACGGGTGGTTCAACTCATGATGGCTTGGCATGTCATCCAGACCCAGACAACCAACTCCATTGTGGCTTAAGGAACCGGTGAGCAAGCTGCACAGCAAGAGCTGCAAAGACCCCACTCTTGCTGGGCTTGCCTGGGTCACCACCAGTGACAGCCACTCCAGCCATACCCGAGCGGCACTTCAGATCGATGATCGTTCAGGAGGAGGCCGTCTCGCTGCTTCGTTCATGATCCCTTTTGGCTTGCCAGTGCAGCTTTTTCCTTTTGCAGTCATTTCTTGAGCCCTGCCGGTGACAGCCTCCGACAGTGCCTCCAAAGTACCTAAGCAGCACATGGGAGTGGCTGTCACTCTTTGCCATAGGTTCCAGCAATGGATGCAAAATATTTTCGTAACGTAGACATTATTTGGGAGGTTGGCGGCTTGGAAGTGTGCAAGTGTGCATCGGTGGGCAACCACAGTGAAAGTCTTGCCCGCTCAATGTTGTGATAAGTGCCTGCTTTCAGAGTACAGTGGATACTAGCCATGGGCCTTGACCAAGAAGGCTGCTTCTCAAACAGCAAACTGGCAAGCACAAAGCAAACCCTCAGAAAGATCTTAGCTTGCGGAAGGGCATAATGAATACCTCCTTCACAGCAAGATGTGCTGATTTTGAGATGCAGACCTGGAAGTTCTCAGTGTCCACCTTTTCCACCTTTCCTTTCCTGAATCTCTAGGTGCTTGGGAAAGAAGGGGCATCACACTTCATGTACAAAATCACATACATGTACAAGTCAAAAGAAAGGATTACTTTTATTTTTTTTTTCCCATGGATAATATACATACAGAAGAAGCTTGCTAACCATTGAGAGAGTTAGGATGTGTATGTTACATAGCCAAATTGAACAGGGAAAACATATGTATCTGTGTTCAACTGCAATGTAAACAGAAACTTAAAGGGCTTTCATACTAATGATGAAAGGAAACCATGGCACCATAACATCTTTTAAGAAATTATTACCAGGCTAAGTTTGTACATAATCATCATTCCACTGTTTTTTTAAGTTGAGGAGAGAATTTCAATTAAGCACTATGCATACAGTGTTGCAAATGAAGGCTTCTATGATTTTGGTTTCTGCACTTAAAATTACTTATACTTTAAACACAGAACTTACTTGGTTCTTTTGGAACCCTTTCTGAGAAAAGGGACAAGGCTGCTTCCTTAGCCACAGCACACAACCCCAGGTGACCTCCAGTTTGAAAAGTCAAAATCTAAAGTTGCTAAACAATTGAATATTCATTGAATGATTCAGAAGTGGGTTCTGTACATTTTCCCACAAGTGCAGGAATTCTGGGAAGGGAAGGGAACTAAGGATGACTCCTTGCTGTCCACAGGGCAGAATGGATTGAGCAAACAGTGGTAGCAAATAAACCACAAATTCATTTTTTCAAGCTCAAGCTTGAGAATTGAACCAGGCCCAAAACAGCTTGTGTCCAAAGATCAAGATAACCAACAGGAAAATAGCGCTCTTGGTATTGCTCATTATCAGAAGAAGGCTGAGCTATACTAAAATTCCTGCTGGAAACCTTTTAACCAGGAAGTTAGCCTATATTGTAATTTCCCTGATTTCAGCATTCTGTTCCCACCGTGGTCACCCAGTTGGCCACGGGATCCCACAAGCTGAACATGAGTGTCCTGTGCAGCTTTAAAGAGGCGGTGGTGAGACAACTTCTCAAGAAACCCTTCCTTGACCTGGAAACTTTTAACAACTACAGACTGATAGCGAATATTCCTTTCCAGAACAAGGTTCTAAACTGGGGGGTTGCCAATCAACTTCAAGCATTCTTGGATGAAACTGATTATATCTGGATCCATTTCAATCAGGGTTCAGGCCTGGTTTTGGTATCAAAACAACCTTGGATGCCCTGTATGATGATTTATGCTGGGACCAAAATGGGGAGTGCGAACCTGTTACTGCTGGACCTCTTGGCAGCTTTTGATACCTTCACCCATGGGATTCTTCTGGAGTGGCTGGCTAAGGTGGGAGTGGGTGACACTGCATTGCAGTGGTTCGGCTCCTACTTGGAGGGCTGTTTCCAGAATTGGTGCTTGGGGAATATTGTTCAAACCCATGGATTCCCCAGCATGGAGATCCTCAGGGGTCTGCTCTGTCCCCCATGCTATTTAGTGTCTACATGAAATCACTGGGAGGTCATCCAGAGGTTTGGAGTGTGTTGTTATCAGTATGCTGATGACACACAGCTCTATTTCATTTTCATCTATTTATATTATATCTATTTCATCATCAGCGGGTAAGGCTGTGCATGTGCTAGACTATGATAATGGGCTGGACTCTGGCTATGATAATGGGCTGGACGAGGGCTAACAAACTGAAACTCAATCCAGACAAGATTGAGATGCTGTTGGTGAGCGATTCCTTTGACCAAATAGGGGGCATATAACCTGTTCTAGAATTATCTCTGGCTCTGATTCCTGTACTTGGAGAAGACCAGGAGGGGCCAAATTGCCCTTCCAAGGGAAGGTTGCTAGCTGAGGCCTCCAGCCCCCTGCCTGACTGCAGCTGGAACCCACAGTGCTGGCTCTTCCAATTTTCTTCATTAGGAAATGAAGAAATGAATTCCAGATAAGTCATGACAGAATGGAGGCCATCTGTGGGTAATGTCAGTGCCATGTGATCTCCAATTAAATGCACCTGTTTCTGGAAGGCCCTAGAGTTTGTTGGAGAGCATACCTAAACAAACAGCTTCGCAAAGAATAAATAAAGACAAAGTTGGGCCGAAGCACCAACCCAGGTGCTTATCCCAAACTACAAGAATTAATCGAAAATATCCCAAATTACAGTATGAACATCCCCCTGAGCACCATTAAATCCAGTATTACAAAATGGAAAGAATATGGTTCAACCACAACTCTGCCTAGAGAATACCCTGCACCAAAATTCAGCAAACAGGTGAGGTAATCCTCACTTGAGATGGGAGAAACTTTACACGGAACAACTAACCCTTGGCCATTCAACGAAGCTGGGCTTTATGGATGAGAGTCAAGAACTGGGAAGAAAGCCGTTACGGAAGCAAACCGTTATCTCAAAACCCATGGGAGTTTGCAAAAGGATCAGTGGGACGCAACAGCAATCAGGGTAAAAGGTTCCCTGTCGGATGAGAGCAAAGCTGAACTTTTTGGCCTTGCTGCAAATGTTGTGTGTGGTGCTGTCAAGAGCTGGGCTTCCTCCTCCTCTCTTGCAAACAACAGACAGTTTTTTGTCAAAACCACTTTACTTTGAATGTCCATCCAGCAAGTTAATCGCTCTGAGCATGCACACAGAGGTTTGTTGAACCCAAATGAGAGACTATTCCTGAGAACCTCTCTGGGTGTGCTCCTCTGGAGAAGGACTAGCCTCCTAGATCTACACAGGCCCTCTAGTAGGCTAGCCCTTCTCTCCCAGTGCCAGGTCATGGGGTCAAGGATCGGGCCAGGCTCCTCCCCCATGTCCCTTCACAGCACTTCCTAACCCTGTCGGTGCTCAGGGTCTGCCTGAACACCCAGAGACGGCAGCCTTCCGATAAGCGCTTCCTCCTCTGCCACAGACCTCCTTTCCCAGGCCTCACCATCCTCATCCAAAGAGTTGGCGCCAACCCAGTCCTGGAGAGTATCCCACCAGGTACAAAGCCAACATTACCCTGAGAACATCCTCTCCACACATTGTAGGTGTGCATTTCCTTGGAAGGGGCTGTGAAGCTGGTCAGGATTGAGGGCAAGGTGGATGGAGCCTAATACAGAGGAATTCTAGAGGAAAAGCTCTTTCAGGCGACGAGAGTGTAGGGATTGGGGCAGAGGCTCACCTTCCAGCAGGACAATGACCAAAACACACAGGCAAAGTAACACTGGAGTGGTTTAGAAAGAAGAACCCGAATGTCTCAGAATAGCCCAGTCAAAGGCCAGACTGCAATCCAATTGGGAATTTGTGGCAAGACTTGAGATGTTCACCCAAACTCTCCATCCCAAGTGACACAGCCGGAGCAGTCTTGACAGGAAGAATAGGTAAACACTAGGCACACAACGATGATACAGCAGTAACAACTCGCAGTCGCTATTGCTGCCAGAGGTGCTTCTACCAAGTATTGACGTGGGGTTAAATACTTAAACAACGAACCCATGCCAGTTAGTTTTTGGTTACTCAATGCCTATGTCACAATAAAAGTCCTTTTCACCTATGTCCTGCCGATTACCTTGGGTAGACAAGGTGGTACCAGTGCTGTTTAAATTGATTTGCGTCCCAGGTTGTAAGAGAACGACATGTGGCAAAGTCAATGAAGGGGGTGAATTCTTCTTCAAGGCACCATAACTATCCAGGATTCTTTTTGTAATGCATGGTGACATGATTGGGGTGGCAGCAAGGTAATGCATGGCAAGCATATATAGAAAGGAGAAAATAGCACATATGTGGAAAGTATAGGCCTGCAGGCTAAATCTGACTCCCTGGGATTCCTGAGTTGACCACTGCCTCCCACAGGTCATACCCTTAAATGGCCCAAATAGCAGCATTTTAGTTTAAAGCTCTTAACTGCCAGAAAGTAATGCTTAGGAGAGGCTTTTCATCTTTCTAGAATGTCAGAGAAATGACACAAAAACCAGGAAATCATGAGACGATGGCAGCCAGGGTCAAGGGATGGAGCTCAACACCCTTGATACAGGGAATTGTGGTCACATGAATTTTGCTCAGTGGTGAAGAAAAGATTCTACATACTCCTTTATAACGAGGAGATTCCACATTAGAGCCGTGGGCACTGTGAAGAATTTGTAAGCCCTGCTGAGCTCTGGCTCCAGCGAAGCCTTGTTTTCACGCTGCCTCAAGCAAAAGGATGAAAGTTATTTTCAAGGTTGCAGCATGTTGTAGTAAATGGAAAGAAAGGGGAATTTAAACTTCAAAACTGCAAGCTCCATCCCAGCAACTGCTTGGCCAGTGCATGGCAGGTATCTGTAATCCTTCTGGACTGCCTCTCCTCCAAGTTTGCATGTACATTAAAAAAAAGAGTCATTTTGTATAAGGAGAGTGATAATGTTCTTTTTTCTGCGGAGTAGGTGTTTGAAGTGATTCATCCTCAAAGGAAAATGGGGGTTCTGTTGGACTCAGCATGGAAGTAGGCTGATTCACCAACAGATTTGGAACTTCATTTATGTATGTATTTATTTGGGACTTTTATATGCCATCTACCACACTGACGTCTCGGGACAGCTTACAACATTCCAGCCCTGCATCAAGCTTGAATGTATCCTACTGTGAGACAATCCACACAACCACTAGTGTGTGTCCCAAAGAGAGCTGAAAGCAGAATCTTTCAAGGGTTAGCAGGTGTGTGTGACTGGCTCCCTCAAGCTGGAAGCTGCCATCAGCACCCTTTGAACCAGCTTGCTTGTGGTCACCAAAAGCCACACTGATGTCCTATGGGACATCATGGGAACCAGATGGAGATTGATTATGAGTGTCTGTGTGGTCCACATGACTGGCATCTAAACCCCATATCTGTGCGTATCTTGATGTTGATTAATTCAGTCCTTTCCAAGGAAAATGTTTAGCTCTCATTTGCAATGCTCATGCTGCTTGCATGATATCACTTAACCCTTCCATCCACATTTTACAAACCAAGTAATGCAAACAAAACAAAACAAAAATCATTTAAATTCCTTTCTGTATCCAACGTCTTTCTTGGCCTGGGCGGAAATGTTTCTCTTGTTGGGTAAGTCCAAGGTGCTGGTGGTGGCACCATGAGGGGAGTTGGAAAGGGAATCTAAGAAGAAGGCTGTCAGGAGGGGACTGGGGCGGCCTGAGGTGCCCAGCAGGCAAGGAGCTCAGGGCCCCTGAGTGCCTCTTCCGCTCCTGCTTTCATTCCCTGTGCTGCAGCTATTTGTACCAAGCGACTCACACCAGCTGCACTGGCTCCATATGGACTAGAGCGTAAACGGTACAGCATGTGAAAGCAGTCAGTGAGGAGGACACCAGGCCACCCTGATGCCAAGTCATACTTCGGAAGAGGTACTTTGCTGACAAGTGTGCACAGGAAATCACATAGATATGAATGAGATCTTGGAATAGTTTGGATGGAAAAATTTGTAACTGGCTGAGCAAATTGCGATTTCTGCTGGGCTGGACCTGTCCATCATCAGAGAAAATAAGTTTTGTTCCTTGCCATAAAAACTAAAGTTTTTATTACTCCCCACTGGGTGTTTTTAGTTGAAATCGACTAACAGCACTGACATCACTAGAATTATTGCAGATTTGAGGCTCGGTCTTTCTATGCATTCACCACAGGACTTTGAAGGCAGATAATCATGGGTTCCACAGCTCATTTCTGCCCTTGCTTTAATGCAGAATCATTCACCTCCCCAATGGAGCTACTGATCTGCTCCGCAACGGAGAACAACTGCAGGACAAATAGCTCCGGATGAGCAAGTGCACAGACGCTGCAGCAGGTTCTGTTGGGCCAATGGCAGAGCGTCAGGTCTGAGTGACAGTGTTTACTAAAATCCAATCGTGCAGTGCTTTCCTCAGATACGGAATCACTGCTAGTTGCAGTGCCATATTTATTTCTTTGATTCATTTTTATACCACCCAATAGCAGAGAGCTGAATGTTCTACACAAGGTTCCCTTTCATTCAAAGTCTCCACTCTCCAATTCTGTACTCTCTAAGGCGCATAGATTAACTGTTCAGACTTTTTTTTTTCATGAAGGCCAAGTCCATGGAATCATTTTACTGCAAGAGAGGGCAACACAAACAATAGTCTCTAATACATTCTGTTAACACCAGTTATTTCTTGAAGGGAAATTTCCTTTACTCAAAAGCCCTTTTCTCACAAGACAGCGTTAAAAGGATGTGTGAACTTACCCCTTCCAAAATGGCAGCTACATAACCACGAGGCCTGGTTGAAGTTGACTTGACATCATAGCTGGCACCCAGGCACAGGAAGACAGGGTGATCTTCAGCTGTGGTCACACCATCACAATTCCTGTTGCAGCCATGCGAGGAACAACATAACAGAGATCACCCCTTTTTATGTTGTTATCATTCAAGGCACAGTGCCTGCTTCAAGAGGAAGCTTCTGCATTCGCATGGCACAGCTCTGTGCAAGGATTGCATGGGGCCACCATGTTTCCCACCTGTAACCTTCCTGTGCTTTCCCACAGTGGCTTCTACCATGAAGGAGAAAAGGAAAGGATAACTCCACCAGTATCTTCTGCATGTTCGTGCTGGGAACCCTCCATGTGGAAGCAGCAGGTGTGATTCTCAGCCAACATTCCTGCCAGGTTTTCCTACCTTGTAGTGAGCGTTGTATTGCAAACAGATGAAGCACTCGATTGTTTTAGGGAAGCATTGCAAAGCTTCTCCTATTATTTCTTAAGCTCCACAGCCCTGGTATTATTCCTAGAACAACATAATGGGGAGAGCGGGGAGCAGAGTCCTTTATTCCAGCATCTTACTTGTACTAGCTGGATGCATACAGTGCAGTTTGCCAGCTTCTTCTGACCTAGTTATTTTGACATCCGATCTTGAACAGCTTCTGGAACTTCTTCTGGGAGATCAATCTTCAGACTGACAAGGGGCTCAGAACTGTGAGGATGTGAAATCTGATGATGTTCATGGAATCCCTCAGAAACTTTGCTTTCATTAAAAGAAGTTCAGCCAGGGTGGATGTATTACCATGAAAAACTATAGTCTCATTCTCTATTCATCCTGCAATGTAAAATTATGATTTAAAAAATGAATACATCATAGAATGTGACTCAGGTCTGGAAGGCCACTTCTGAGAAAGGAAAAAGTATAGATTTATGCTAACAGATGAAAATTGGATTATGACTATGTCTCTGGCATCCAGTCATATAAAACCTTTGGTTAGCATTTTTGTTGCAAGGCACACACAAAAATTTGCTGTGTCTATATAAAAATTAAGTGGAAACACTTACATTTTTGTTGCAATTTTTATCCCGCTTGATTTTCCTTATCCTTCACCAAATTTCTTCTTTCATGTAGTTTCATGGGACAGGGGACTTAACAACAAACAAACGACAGCGCCTTGACTCACTCTGGAAGACAGTCAACTAATACAGAAGGATACTGCTGACGGATATCTGTGAAGTGTAATTTTGAACTCTTTTCAGAAGTTGTCCTCACTGTAAATACATGTCATGACATTTTGGTGCCTGAAGCCCAAATGGTGCTCCTCTTGTCTCATAATTTTCTGTCCATCTGTCTGTCCAGCTCCATAAATGACCATTCTCATCCCTTCAATAAGACTCCAGATTCTGCCAATGGAGCCAGGCTGCCTTCTTTAACCTAATCATAGGGTGAAATCAATGACACCAGACTGGTCTCAAAGGCATTCTGGCTCCTGTTGGGACTCATTTCTTCATGAATTTATTTCAATCTATTTGAAGGAGAAAAATGTCTTTCTGACCTTTCTCACCCAGTGAATTTTAGATCATTGCCAAATATGCAACAAAACAAAACCATGAATAGAACAGTATGAAAATACTACCTAGAGAAATATCAACCAAATCCTTCCCTAAGCCATGTTTTTGCAAAAGATCTGAAAAAACATAATGCTTCTTGGTTAAGGGGCTGTGACAAAAAAGAATCTGCTTTCCCTGTGTATCCCGTATGACAGCAACACCCAGCTGTAAAACGGAACATGCAGACAGAAACTGAAAATGTTGTTTTTGAACTTTGCCTACAGAACTGAAAACTTCAGCAAAGATGCCTGGTCAGTTTAAGTAACAGCTCCATCCAGTTAACATCATCATTTCCCTTCTTTCCAAAAATATGTCTTAATACTTGTTTTACATGCTAATTAGTCTTCCAAGTCAAGCCATCTTAAAGACTCAGCCTATAACCAATCCTGTGTCAACACAAAAGCACTTAGAAGTTCCTGCAAAACCACCACACAAATGCAGTGTCCTGATCTGTTGCAATACTTCAGACATCACCCCAGTGTGACAGATAAATACAAACTGTTCTGGAAAGCAATGGAACTGGCAGATACAACATGGTCTTGTGTTCCAATTTGTTATGAGGCACAGATGAGATGGAGATGGGAGAGAAGAGACTGGGATGGGAGGAAAAGGAAAGGAATTCAACCGCAGTCTGCCCTGAATGTGTTCAGACAAGACCACCACTGATCTAAAAGCATTGACCAAAAAAGAAGAAAAAAAAAACCCTTATGAATTCAGGATGGGTTAGAAGTACATTGAGCATAGTGGAAAATATCTGCTCCAATTGGCTGCTACTTTGTACCATTGCAGATAACTCATATATTTAGGATTGGGTTGATAGAACTGCTACAGCCCAAGAACACTGCATGAGGTCCCATTTTGTATCTCAGATCTGACCTTCAGTAACGTACGTCTTTAATTGATTACCAAGCCTTTGAACATAATCTTTTAGAAGGGAAGGGAACAGATGTCTCTTCAGGAGCCAGTTCACCCTATTCAGCCAGAGATGATGGCTAGGCATCCATTCAGAGCGGCACAATCAAGGACTCGGATGTGGTTTGGGGCAGAAAAAGCTCTGGCAATATAAAATTGACTTTTAACATTTTGGTGTCCGATAAAATACTCCTAAAATGAAAATAAGTATGACAACATTTGTGCTGCAAAATAAGTTTCCAGCAACGAGTGAGAAAGCTCTTAGCACCCTGATACGGCAGCAGCGCTCATGCAGAATTGGATTTGTTTAGAAGTGTCTACTTGCACCAACCAGATCCAGATCCAGATTGCAGCTCTGTCCATCCCCAACCAAGACGGGATGATGGTAGCTGTATTCCAACAGATCTCAGAGAAACCAGACTGGGGAAAGTTCATCTATGAGCTTTTCCTTGACCGCATTCTCAGAGCTAAACAATTCTGCAGTCCCAAGTTGAACATGGTTCACTCATGCAGAGGTACAGTTCTTTTTTTCTGGAACATCAAAGACGAGAAGGGAAACTCACATTGCCTCACATCCAAAACAGAATTCCTGTTTTAGTTGCTCTTAATAAGGGTATTTCTTTATTTCATCCTACAGAATTTGCTTCACTTAATTATTTGAGTTTTAGCCAAAGGAGCAGCATAGTAATTTTAATATTAAACTGTTGGGGAAAAGTAATACCCTTCCTTGGTAAATTAGTAACCACAAAACAATGCCCTGTTTTGCTTCTCCAATGTAGCTTTAGCCATGGAAAGTTAGCTTCCTCCATTTTATGCTTTATGCGGTAAATCAGAATTTGTATTGTATAACTGAGGGCCCTTCCAGAGATTTTCCTTTGTAAAGTGACTAGAACCATAAGATTTAACTGTTGGAAGGCTGAAATCATCCCAGAGTACTATCCAGGAGCATGTGAGGTGAAGGGCTGAAGACTGGACCAATTGGAAATTTAATTATCTATGCTGAGAATTAAGTTTAGTGCTGTGGAAGTTCAAACTGCTGCATTTAATGTACTTTACAGACAGTAGCCAAGTGGTTTTTCAAAAAAAAAAATCCTACATGGAGAGAACACTGGCTCTTTACAGTGATGTCAGAGTCTGTTTTTATTATAATATTTTTACAGGATATCCCAGTTGAGCTAGAGAGCTTGTTTACAATGGAGTCTTGTCCAAGGACTGCTTAACGCTATTATACAATACATGGAGCAGTACAATGCAGTTACAGTACAAGCTACCAGCATGCTATAAATCAAGTCAAAGCGTCATGTTACACCTGATTAACTAGCTGGCTCTAATGTTAGAAAATGACCCCAGAACATTTGCTCAGCTCTTGCAAAGCGTGCTGGCAGGATGGATATTGTCTCGTCGTCAGTTGCATGAGAGGGAAGCTCTGTGTTTTCAGCATTTTCTCAGTATGAACTTGTGAGGATATAGACACATCACACCCACCTAAACCCAAGAGCGGAAGCGTGCTTTTCTGGGTTGGACTGGATTCCACCCAGATGATTCATGGATTGAAATACGTTCAAGACATCTTCTCTTTCTTCCAGTATCACTGAAGGCAGGACCGGGCAAGTGTCTGGCTTTCCAGGATCCACTGGGTGTTCAGTAGAAGCGAGCCAGAGTCAAGTGAAACATGGTGGCCCAAGGAGGTGCACATAGGAACAAGGTGCCTCTGAGCACATGTATAGGCCAGAGCTGGCGTCCCTGCACATACACTTGTACATCTTTCCCCTCCCTTTCATGATTTCCTCCAAAATGAGGCCACTGTGTAGTGAGATGAGGAGGAGAGGAAGAGCTTTTTGCTGTGTCTATTCTTAAACAACTGAGGGTTGGGAAAACTTGCTGATTTACAGAAATCGCCAGGAGATCCACCTAGTAGGTCCTTATCTACCTTGTGTCCAGCCCTGTGTGTGCCATCAGGATAGAAATGGAACTGTTCATGACCAAGGTGCAGAAAAGAATAATCAATATGACCAGGGCTAGAGCACCTTCCTTCCAAGGAAAGAGGAACGCTCATGAGGCTCTTCAGTGGTAGGGTAGGTGACTTGAAAGACCATTCAGTGCTGTCTTCGAGGTTTTGATGGCTTTTGGGTTAGGGTTAGGGTTAGGGTTAGGGTTAGGTTAGCTTTGCTGATTGACAGGCAGAGAACCAATGAGAACATAGGCAGGGGAGTCTCCTGCTCTTCTCGCCAGCACTCGAGTCTGGTTGGATGGAGAGGCAGGTGAAAAAGCAGGCTGGAATGGTGGACAGGAGAGACATGGGCTGTCTCTCATGTTGGGGTGGGGATCCTCAGCAGCTGCTGACCTTGCTGACCTCTGATGCCACTCTAGGAGTGTCACAGAGGGCACTGTGTCCATTGATAATTTGGAGTGCCTTTGTCTATGTTTTTTTGGGGTCCTGTGACATCTGCTTTGAGATGGAATGACTGGAGCTCAGGTGGGGCGCTCACACATTCCTTGAAGGTGAGGAAAACATGCTCACCATCCTTCCCTCGTGGCAATGCCTCTCCGTGCAAGGACATCTTTCTTAAGCGGTGCGCATGGAAAATCATTTTAATAGCTAAACTGGGAAAAAGAGGAACAAAACAACCAAAACAGCACGGAAATATCATGTAAGTGTTCCCTTGCCCTTCCCTTTCTTCTATGACTTCCTGGGTTTTAAAAAATGCCTTCCATACAAATATGTGTATATACAGTTAATATAAAATAAAAAGACAGTTTGATCCAAGCCAAAACTTGGATCGAGTCAACAGAGTCACACCTTTGAGTGATAAGATGCTAGAGGAAGCAGCTGAAATTATGAAAAAGGAATCTGCAGCTAGCAGACTTTTCTCTGTCCCTCTGTAGTGAGGCCTCAGCATTCTAACTTTATAATTTAGCAAGCCATGGCTGCCAGAATCAAGGTTGGTGTCCTGCCCCCAGCAGCAGTGCCAGAGAAATCTCTCCCGCTATTCCATGCATGTGATCATTTGTGTACAGCCTTAACATCACTGAGAGCCAGTGTGGTGTAGTGGTTAAGAGCATGGGACCGGGACTCAGACGATCTGGGTTCAAGTCCCCGCTCAGCCATGGAGCCAACTGGGTGACTCTGGGCCAGTCACAGACTCTCAGTCCAACCTACCTCACAGGGTTGTTGTTGTGGGGATAAGATGGGGGAGGAGAGATGATGTAAGCTGCCTTGAGCCCTTTGTAGGAAAAAGGCAGGATATAAATCGAAAAACAAACAAACAAAAAACAAACATCAGAGCAGCGTTCATCAAAGCCAGGACAAGCAGGATGCATTAATGCTGGGAAGTCCAGTGCCAACAAAACTTAAACAAAAGAACTCTGGGGCAACATCCAAGGTGACCCTATCAAAGATGTGAATTACATTGTGCTCATGTAAATAATGTCTAGCACAATGCCAATAGTGTTTGTTGGTGCAACAAATTTTCCAGGGAAAGCCATTGTACCCGCCAGCTCTGTTGGCATCGCACGAGAAGTCATTTACACAAGTACAATGTAATTTGCTTTAATTGTGCAAAGATTTCACATTTTTAATCAATGCATTTCTTAATTAATTATATTTATATCCAATCTTTTTTGTTCCAGTAAACCCAAGGAGGCTGACATCATTCTCCTCCTTCCCCTCTCAATCCTACCTTCACAACAGCCCTGTGAGGTAGGTTGGACTTAGGGTCTGTAACTGGCCCCAAGTCACCCAGTGAGCTCCATGGCTGAGTGCAGACTAGAACCCAGATCTCCAGAGTTCCCACCCAGCACTCCTATCTACTACACCACACCGGCTCTCAAGCTGTGGGTTTAATCTGCTTTTCAAGACCATTAATATAGGGATGTTGCCCAGGTACAGCTGGTGGACACAGAGTCTTGTGCGTCAAGAATCCAATGAGTCCAACTCTTGCTGCATTGAATCCAGTGCCAACCAATAGCAGAGTTGTGTTTAATGTTCACAGGTACCTGGAGAAATAATGTAAAGCTGCCACATCTTATTTCTAAAGGTTTGAACAATTATTAAAAAACAAGGCTGTTAGCCTTTGACAATGTTAATTGACAATTTATGAAGCAACAACTAGTCCAAATGGAGTTTGGTGAAAAAATTATTAATGCGATATTAAGCATCTATCAAAAACAGTCTGCTAAGATCATAATTAATGGAGAATTTGCAAACACTATAGACGTACAAAAGGGCACAAGACAAGGATGCCCTTTATCATCATTCTTTATATTGATCTTAGAAGTGTTAAACAGAAATATTAGAGATGATATGGATATTAAAGGCACTAGAATCAGAGATGAAAGCTATAAATTGCAAGCATTTGCAGACAACTTAGTTTTTATAATTGAGGAACCCTTGGTAACAATGTCTAAACTTCTACAAAGGATTGAAGAATATGGCGATGTTACTGGGATGAAAATAAACAGAGATAAGACGAAATTGTTAGTAAAAAATTTTACACAAGACCAGAGAAAAACCCTGCAGGAATGAGTAGATCTTCAAATTGTTAAAAAGGTTAAATATTTGGGGATTTTTCTTACAGCTAAGTGCACTACATTGAAAGAAGACAATTATGACAAATTATTTAAGAAAATTAAGAATGACTTGGAAAAATGGTCTAATGTGGAATTATCCTTGTGAGGAAGAATAGCGCTAGTTAAAATGAATATATTACCAAAGCTTTTGTTTTTATTCCAAATGATTCCCATAAAAATTGATTTAAAAAATTCTTTGACGATCTAAATATCCAAATCTCAAGATTTATAAGGAAAAAGAAAAAAACCAAGAATTAAATTAAAAATGCTACAGGAGGCTAAAGGGAACGGGGGTTTGGGTCTTCCCAATTGGATGTTGTATTATCAAGCTTCTGTTTTAATGTGGCTAAAAGAATGGGTAACTTTAAGAAACAAGAGAATCTTGTATCTTTTTTTTAATAACGATTTTTATTAAGATTTTAAACTAAAAACTAAAAAACATCAATCATCAAATACATCGGACGTACTGGGTCAGCCCCCTATAACCTATCTTTTTAACATTCTATAGTCATATTCAAATCAATTTATAAAAATTTAAAAACTTCTTTAAATCTAAGCCAAGTCCCATTTCTCCAGCCAATCATAAAAAAGGTCCCAAGTTTGATAGAAGTCAGTATTTTCTTTCTCCTTCAGTAACAGAGTTAATCTGTCCATTTCTGCACAGTCCAGAATATTTTTTAAATCTTCCTCCGTGGGTAATTCCTCACTTTTCCATTACTGAGCAAGCGCAATCCTCGCCGCTGTGATTAAATGTAGCATCAAATACATTTCTTGTTTGCTAATATTTTCCGGTATAATGCCTAACAAGAAAATTTCAGATTTAAAAGCTAAGGGTTTTTGTAGCATTTCCTCAAGCCATTTATGTATTTTAATCCAATACTTTTTCATATATTCACAGGTCCACCACATATGGTAAAAAGTACCCACATCATGTTTACATTTCCAACCTCCATTTGACATATTTGGAAACATCTTAGCTAATCAACTTGGTGATAAATACCATCTATAAAACATTTTATATAAATTTTTTTATACAAAGTTGCTAAAGTTACCTTAATATTTCTCTCCCATAGCTTTTGCCACTTTTCTAATTCAATATTATATCCAAAATGTTGTGCCCACGTTATCATAGTTTCCTTAACCTGTTCCCCTTCCATTTTCCTGTCAAGTAAGAACTCATGAATTCTTTTAATCATTTTCTCATCTGTTTTTAGCATCACTTGATCAAAGGCTGTTAGGTCTTTATAAAACCCCCATATTTTACAGTCTTTAGCATATCTTGATTGCATCTGCACCTTATACCACCAAGAGATATTGAGTCCCTGTTTTTGTATTTCTTGATCTAGTTTCAGGCCTCCATCCTTATCCAAAATATCATCATATCTTATGATCCCTTCAAAATTTAATACGTTTGGATACACAAAAGCTTCCATAGGTGAAAGCCATCTTGGTAATTTATTATACAATTTTGACTGTAACTTTTCCCACACTGACATTAATGATCTTCTGATAAAGTGACTTAAAAAAGTCCCATGAGACTTAACCTTCTCGTACCACATGTAAGCGTGCCAACCCATTTGCAAATCATGACCTTCAAGGTACAAAATTCTCTTATTTCGCAAGGTTATCCATTCTTTTAGCCAAGTTAAAATAGACGCTTGATAGTACAACATCCAGTCAGGAAGACCAAAACCCCCATTCTTTTTGGTTTCCTGAAGCATTTTTAATTTAATCCTTGCTTTCTTTTTTTCTCCAAATAAATCCTGAAATTTGAAAATTCAAATCCTCAAAAATTTTTTTATCAATTTTTACAGGAATCATTTGGAACAAAAACAAAAGTTTTGGTAGTATGTTCATTTTAACCAGTGCTATTCTTCCCAACAAAGACAATTGTAAATTGGCCCATCTTTCCAGATCACCTTTAATATCCTTCAATAATTTATCATAATTGTCTTCTTTCAAAGTTGTGCATTTAGCTGTAAGATAGATTCCCAAGTATTTAACCTTTTTAGCAATCTGCAAGTCCACTTGTTCTTGGAGTCTTTTTTTCTGATCTTGCGTAAGATTTTTAACTAAAAGTTTCGTTTTTTCTTTATTTATTTTCATCCCCGTAACCTCACCATATTCTTCAATCCGTTGTAAAAGTTTAGGGATTGTTACAAAAGGTTCCTCTATTATAAAAACCATCTGCGAATGCTTGCAACTTATAATTTTCATCCCTAATTTTAGTACCTTTAATGTTCTCGTCATCCCTGACATTTCCATTCAAGACCTCTAAAGTCAGAATGAACAATAGGGGTGACAACGGGCATCCTTGCCTTGTACCCTTTTGTATCTCTATAGCCCTTGTAAGTTCTCCATTAATTAAAATGCTGGCCGATTGTCTTTGATAGATGCTTGATATCGCATTCATGAAGTTTCCCCCAAATTCCATTTGCGCCATCTGTTGCTTCATGAATTGCCAATTAACATTATCAAAGGCTTTCTGGGCATCCAAAAACAGTAGGGCCACTGATTTTTCTGTGTGTGTCTCATAGTATTCTAGAATATCCAAGATACTCCTCAGATTGTTCTTCATTTGTCTTTTAGGCAGGAAACCATTTTGGTCTGGATGAATAAAGTCTATTAAAAACTTCTTCAACCTTTCTGCCAATATAGAGGCCAAAATTTTATAGTCCACATTTAGTAATGATATAGGTCTGTAATTCTGAATCTGTGTTGAGTCCATATTTTCTTTCCGTATTAATGTGATAATTGCCTCTGTCCAAGTGTCTGGTATTTTAGCATTTAACAATGCTTCATTACATATATCTTTAAGAAATGTAGCAAAAACTCCCTCAAAAGATTTGTAAAATTCAGCTGGTAGCCCATCTGGACCAGGGGTTTTATCGTTCTTTTGTCGCATGATTGCTTCTGTTATTTCCATAGTTGTTACTTCTTGATTCAATAATTTTTGATATTTTTCTGGTTTTGGTAAGTCTCCCTTTCAAATGTATTCTTTTACCTTCTCGATCAAAATCTCCTTCCGGTATAACCTTGCAAAAAAATCTTCAGCTATTTTCTTAATTTGTGTATTTTGTACCCATAGTCGTCCTTCTCCATCTTTCAGTTTCGAAATCAGTCTCTTCTCTCTTTTTTTACTTTATATGCTAGCCATCTCCCCGGTTTATTAGCATTTTCAAAAACATTCTGTTTAGCCAGTTTCATTTGCTTAGTAAGTTCATTTGTATCCAAGAGATTCAATTTGTGCTTTAAGTATTCATTTGGACCCTAAGATTTCTTTTTGTTGGATCCTCCTGCAGTTCTTGTTCCTGTTTCCTCAGTTCTTCTACTAATGTTGCTCGCTCTTGCTTTTTCTTTTTATTTATTTTTGCTGAGTTGGTTATTATCAGTCCCCTGACATAGGCTTTAGCTGTATCCCAGACATTCTGTAAAGAAGTTTCTTCCGCTTTGTTTATTTGAATGAATATTTGCATTTCTTTGCTTATCTCTTCTGTAAATTTTTTATCTTATAGTAACGCTCTATCTAGACTCCATCTGGGCGTCCTTGCAGCTCCTTTCAGTGATATAAATACAGGATTATGATCTGCCCAGACATTTGTCTCCATTTCAGCTTCTATCAAATCTGGAACTAAGTCTGGAGTTATCCAAACCATATCAGTTCTGGACCATGAGCTATGTCTGTTTGAATAAAAAGAATAATTGGCAGAAGTTGGGTTTTTATGCCTCCAGGCATCTATCAATCTGAGTTCTTCAATCATGTTGGAACAAGACTTTGGAAGCATCCTCCTACCTGTTTTCCCTTACTTTCACTCTTGTGATCGATTTCCTTATTCACAATTGCATTAAAATCGCCCATTACACACATAGTCTGATATTCTACTTGTAAGAGTAACGTATGTAGTTTTTGGTAAAAAGTTTCCTGATGATCATTTGGTGCATATATTGCCACTAAAAGCACCTTTTTAAGTTTAATTGTAATTTCTACCATCAAGATCCTACCATCCTCATCAGCAATAATATATTTAGGGTCCAATTTTTCTTTAACATATAGTGCTAAACCTGTTTTCTTTTGCAATGCAGAAGATACGAACAATTTCCCCAGTTTTAAACATTCCAGAAGTTTAACACATTGTTTCTTAATATGTGTTTCTTGTAGACAAATTATATCTAACTTTCGTTTTTGAAGTTGAGCAAAAAACCTTCTTCTCTTAGATGGTCCATTTAGTCCATTAACGTTTAAGGAGAACAATTCAATTTTCCCTTCCTTTTTAAGAGCCATATTTAATAAAATTATCTACTTATTCTTTGCCTTTACAGTTCTACCTTTTTTTTTCTCCTTTGAGTCCAAAGGCTGTACTTCTTGTTGTGAATCAACCTTCAGTATTTCTCCTTCTTCAGAATGGTGCGCTGTTATTTCCATTGCTTCGGCACCTTTTTCTCCTTCTTTAGAGATGACAGGGTCCTCCTCTTCCAACATGGCTCTACAATTCTTAATAGAACTCTTGTGCTTAAGAGAATCTTGTATCTTGAAGGGCATGATTTGCAAATGGGTTGGCATGCCTATATGTGGTATGAAAAGTGTAAGGCACGTGGTTGTTTTTTAAATCATTACATTAGGAAATCATTAATGTCGGTGTGGGAAAAGTTAAAGATAAAACTGTATACTAAATTACCAAGATGGCTCTCACCTATGGAAGCTCTTGTACATCCAAATGCATTGAATTTTGATACGATTGTGAGATATGATATTTTGGATAATGATGGAGGACTGAAATTGAATCAAAAAAATACAAGAACAAGGAATTAATATTTCTTGGTGGCACAAGGTTCAGATGCAATCGAGATATGCTAAAGACTATAGAATGCGGGGATTCTATAAGGAGCTAACAGCATTTGACCACGTGATGTTCAAATCAGACGAGAAAATGATTAAAAGATTGTATAATTTTCTACTAGATAAGAGAATGGAAGATGAACAGGTTAAGGAAACTATGATAACATGGACACAAAATTTTGGATATAATATTGAGTTAGAGAAATGGCAAAAGCTGTGGGAAAGAAATATTAAAGTAACATTAGCAACTTCATACAAAGAAAACCTGTATAAAATGTTTTATAGATGGTATTTGTCACCAAATAGGTTAGCTAAGATGTTCCCGAATATGTCAAATGAATGTTGGAAATGTAAACACAAACCGGGTACTTTTTATCATATGTGGTAGGCCTGCGAGAAGGCAAAAAGTATTGGATTAAAATACACAAATGGGTTGAGGAAATGTTACAAAAATCTCTAACATTTAAACCTGAAGTTGTCTTATTCGGCATTATACCTGATGATCTTAACAAACAAGCAATGTATTTGACTCTACATGTAACTACGGCAGTGAGGATTGCATTTGCCCAACATTGGAAGAATGAAGAGCCACCTACCGACGAACTGATTCTAAGAAAGATCTTGGATTGTGCAGAAATGGACAGATTGACTTTGTCTCTGAAGGAGAAAGAAGATACAGACTTCTATCAAACTTGGGATTATTTTTATCATTGGCTAGAGAACGGGACTATGCATAGATTCAAATATGTTTATAGTTTAACATAAAAAGAAAAAATGTGGGGGGCTGACCCAGCAGGTCCGATATTCTTGATGATTGATGTTGTTTTTAGTTTGTTTGTTTTTTTGTTCCGTTTATTAAGAATAAAACTTATTCCAAAAAAAAACCCAAAACAAGACTCTTACAGTTAACTTTTAAAACATAGGAAATAGGGACCCGTTGAGCATCTTTGTCCAGCTTGGTGGGAAAAATGCTGGGAGCCCTTTAAGTTTTAACCCTCCCGTTTTTTTTGTTTTTTTGTTTTTAAGGTTCTGAAGGTCCAGCTAATCTGCATTGCCCTCAATCCCTCTAGGCCATACCCTCACCATATCCTACTTTGCAGCTGGGGCATTCTGGGGAAACAGTCCTTTATGGCATGCATGAATCCAAAGCCGGTGTTCCTGCTGCATCATGTCGCAGCTCATCTTCTGGGGCAAGAGCATCCCTTGCTCACTAAATGAACTTCTAAATGACCTGGGCGTGTGTGCACATGAGGGCAGGGGTAGGAAATCTATTAACCTTCATACGGCTCACTCAGTTTGAAATGACTTTTGCAAGAGCACAGGACAGAAAATTAGCAAGCAATTATTCAAACTTGGGCAAGACGAGTCATAAAGGAGAGATTGTTAGTCACGGCTGATTTTCCCTGATCTTTCTTTCCTGGATCTCCTCTGAATCACCGTGGCGGGCTGAGGCATGTGCTTCTGAATGCAGCAGTACCATCTATGGTCTGACCAACCTGGCAGTGAATCAGTGCCATGCTTGTGTGTTGTGTTGCTCTGTTAGAGGAATGGCACCTGCAATCTGGCGGCTGCTACCTCCTGCCACAAAACCTGACCCCAGCACACTCCCTCCTGCCTTTAGCAGCACCATCTCTCCAAAGAGCGCCTAATCGCAGCCGCCATATTGGAATGAAGAGAAGGTTCAAATGGTGGGAAGCTACACAGATGTTTGCCACCATGCACAAGCAGGGGATTCCCATGAGGTTCATCCTAACACTGTTGCCCCTTTGCCTTCCCAGAGTTCCAGGCAGAAGAGGACATTCAATAAAACCCCAGATAACCATCCCATCCCTGGTGTTCGGTGTTACCATACAGGGGATAGTAAATACCAACAAGGGGCATTTTAGTTGGTATTCCAGTGTGCTTGCACATGTTTGTGCTCATGAGCATTACATCTTTCTTTGATGCATTTATATGCCCTGTTTTCCCTGCAAGGAACCCAAGGCAGTTTATCGAATGCGCCTTTGCTCCACTGTACCTTCACAGCAGCCCTGTGAGGAAGGTTAGGCTGAGATTCGATGACTGCTCCAAAGTCACCCAGTGAGCTTCATGGCTGAGCAGGGACCAGAACCTGGATCTGCTGGGCCTCAGCCCAGCGCTCTCACCATGTCCATATCTTGTTGGCTAAAGAGATGCATAGGCTACTTTGAGTTTGAAAGGTGGGACAGAAATAACAATAGCAATAATTTGACCTAAACTGAATGATCAGAGGTTCTGTTTTAGGAGAGCTAAAAATGCAGTACTATACAAGGCACAGAGAGAGAGAGAGAGAGAGAGAGAGAGAGAGAGAGAGAGAGACCGAGCGAGCAAGAGCGAGTCAGCGAGCACATGCTCAGGGATAGAAAAACATTTGGTTTTTCTTCTAACACAGCAGGTACGTCGAAGCAGTTGGGAAACCTAGAAGGTCATTTGGATGGAGGAAGAGCAATGTTGCCTGGGTAACACAGATCTTATTTTTATTACTGAGATTTGTTGCATTTAGAATGTACCTTTTCCTCCAAGGAACCCAAGGAGGCCTTCATAGTCCTCCTCCTGGTCCTCCATTTTATCTTCACAACAACCCTGTGAAATTGGCTAGGCTGAAAAGCAGCGACTGGCCCAAAGTCACCCATTGAGTTTCATGGACTTCTGGCCAAGCTCGACATTCTAACCACTGCACTCTGACGAAACGAGCTCCCAATAAGATCATAAAGTCCAAGGTCTAAAATTACTGAGCTGCGCTTCTCAATTGTGGTGTTCCTCATATAGAAGGCCACACCTTGGAACTCCCACCAGGAGCCAAATCTGTTTTAGAGGTGATGAATGAAGACATGACCTCATCCAATTCTGCCATTATCTTCGAGGAAGCAGCCTGTGCCATTGTTATTCGAATATGAGTAAAGGTATGCTGTGATGTAATGCGAGCAGAAGCAGACTCCACTGCTGCATCAGCCTCTTCCAGAACCTTATGAAATCCATTGTGAGGAATAAAACAGCCCGTGGGTCTGTGCACGTCACGTCCAGCTGCATCCCCAAGTCAGCCTCATGAACCCAGCTGAGCAAAGGGATGCCATCAATGCCAAGCACGTGACTTACCACCGACTGCATCAGCTTCAGGAGGGGTTACATTAGAGCCCAGCTCTAGGGTTGTGGCATTTTTCGTGCAGGCTTCCTGCACCTTAAATGCCTGTGCAACAAATAGGAAGTGAATGGAGGAAGCATTTTGCATCAGTGAGGCAGCAGGCCTGTGAAGACTGCAGGCAATGTCCTAATTCTTTGACTCAGAAAAAAGGCAGGTAAGGGAAGTCATGAGGGAGGAGGACAGGATTATGCACCATGTGGTGGGAGTGGACAGGGCCACGTTTATCACCCCCTCTCACACTACTAGAACATGGAGGCTTTTCATGAAGTGGATGGTGGGAAATGTAGCTTGAAGGGCCTGATCACGCCTCATCTTGGAAGCTAAGCAGCATCAGGCCTGGTTGGAATCTGGATGAGGGACTTCAGTGTTGTGAACCACCCAGAGAGCTTCGGCTATGGGTGGTATAGAAATATAATTAATAATAATAATAATAATAATAATAATAATAATAATAATAATAATAATAAAAATGGTGGGAAATTTGGGACAGATAAAAGGAAGCATCTGTTACACCAAGAACTGCAAATTGCTTACGTTTCAAGGGGGATAAGACAAACTCATGCTGAAGAGATTACTGGGCCTATGTTCCCTACAGTATCAAATACTGTCCCAGTATATACGTCTTTGCTGGGGAACATGGGTGGGAAGGTGCTCTTGCACCCAAGTCCTGTTTGTGGGTTTCCCTTGGGCAGCTGATTGGACACGGTCTGAACAGGCTTCTGCACCCTCAGTCCAATCGAGCACAGTCCTCCTGGCATTCTTACCTTCTTGTGATGGATCGCTACAACTTTTGACCACATTTTCCATTGCTGCATCCCATATTACCACACAAATACATAAAATAACACCTTTATTCCCTCCTGTAAGGAAAGGGAGGTGGTGGAAGAGGAGGAGGAGGAGACAGTGGGTCTGTCCCACCTGATTGTTGCTTGAATCCTATGTGTTGCTGGACTTCAGATATTACCAGGATAACATGGAGTAAACCCCAAGATGGCAGCTCCAGCAGCCTTGCAATGATATTATGGCGTGGTTGGCAGAAATGGGAGGAACTGAAGGAATTATACCTCTCTCCCAGACTAAGGGTGGGGAAATACCAGTTTTGGATGTTCTCCCATATCCTCCCTCAAGCAGGAGAGTAGCACAAGTGGATGGGAAATCGGCTAGAAGATTTTTCTATTTACAGGAATGTATTCTTTACACAAAAACCAGGTCTGGTTGAAGCATTCAAAAACCAGGTCTGGATCAAGAGATTTCAGTGCCTGAGAGGAAGCACAAGTTGCACACACACACAGACACACACACAGGCAGCGATCCTATGGGCAGAATCCATTTGCAGCAGCCTCTGCTGCAGCTGAGGGCATCAAGGGAGCTTCGGCAGTGTAGAGCAGGCTGGGTGACTGGTGGCTCTGTGATGTGACACCCCCCCCCTCACTGGATGTCCCACCGGATCTGCCACCGGATCAGTCACCTCACTCTGCCCAATGGTGAGGCTGGCTCTGTTGGAAACAGTATTTCCATGTTGGAGTCTGAAGGGTAGCGGTGAGATGTTTGGAAAGTCCACCTTTGGAGTTCCGTTCTTCATTGGGATTTGGCACATTTGTGATAGTATACAGTAGATAATGCTGCATACTCGGAACAGCTCCCTAGATAGTTTGCTTTGAAAGAAATCTGTTTGGCATCTAGGATGGGAAAACCAGCAAGTTTCAACCTCAGCCAAGTTCTTTGTTTCAGCTTGCTTGGGTTTTTGTTTCTGAACATTTTCAGCTTGCTCAAATGGCAAAAGTGCACACTTCAAAAGGGGGAAATAGACATTTCTGTGCATATTTTAATGCACACTTTCCCCCATTGATTGAAGTGTGAAAAAGTGGGTGTTTTATTAATTTATTTATGGCATTTGTATGCCACCCCAAACAATGATAAACAAAATAAAATCAGACATTTTAAAAAATAATGATACAACATCTTAAAACAAGAATTTTAAACACCCATTTCAAAGTGCATTTTTTAAAAATATACATTTTCCAAACATTAGTGCAAATTTGAGATTTCCCCCCCAAAATAAAACATGTTCCTGTGCATTTTCATGTTTGGAACTGTATGCAGGACATATTTGCCTGATTTGGGAAGAGAAATGAAATTCCCATAAATCTTTACCCACATCACTAATCTGACAGAATAATGGTGATATGTGCCCTCTGCTGGCAATTTGTATTTCTAGAAAGTGCAATTTAGACATTTTTTTAACAACATGACTATAGTTTTAAATCTACCCTGCTCCCTTCTGTGCCAAGGGTGGGCCATGCGTGGGCAGGATGGACAGATTTTTATCAATATCAGGAGGAAGATGAAGGATGGAAAGAAGGGAGAAGAGAGGGAGAGAAGGAGGGGAGGGAGTGTAAGCCAGAAATGGCAATCCAGATTTTTTTTTTTAAGGAACTTGGGGACATATTCTGTTGGGCACAAGGGCTAACATAAATGGCGCTGCACTTTATGTTAGTGGCCTCGAATATGCCAACAAGTATGCTAGCTGGCAGAAAGGGTTTCCTGGGAAATCCTGCTGTGCCAGCTAGCACCACTGGGATTGTGCAGGTGTACTGTTAAGCTAATGCAGCATGATTCACACTTATGCTTGTGCCCAGCTGGATACTGTCCCAGATTCAGGCCAGCACACGCAGCTGGATCACTCCTGCTTGGTTCTTCTTGCCTGCAGCAGAAGACAAACAAGCCAGAAATCTCCATTCCCTTGGGGTGGTTAATGTGACTGGAAACCAGAGGTACAAGCCAGGAACTAAACCAGTACACTCAAAGGATTTCAAAGGATTTCGATCCCAAAGGCCTTCACTTACTGGTGTTTCACAATTATTTTGAATTGTATGGAGGGCACAGGTGACTCTAGATTCATTGCAAAGAGAGGAAGGACGCTGAGTGCATAGCCATCTTCCGTCCCATCACTGAGCCAGGCAATGATAGAAGACCAAGGGCAGGCTGAGATGTTATTGGGAATTCCTGAGGCTTACAAGGATCGGCATGCAAACCAAGAGCAGAATTTGGAGAACAGGGCTTTGAAGCAGCCTTTTCTGGGTTCTTGACTAACTCGATGAAAAAAATCACCATGTGCAGAAAGAAGCAAGAGAAAGCAAAACAAATGAATGAATGCAAGGGAGAGATGCTAGCTAAGTGTTGGAAGTTTGTGGCCCTTGATGCTTCAACACAATGCCTTATTTGTTGAACTTGGTCCAAAGGAGGGTAAACCACTGAGATTAAAAAACAGTAGTTCTTAACAGAGGCACAGCTTCTTCCCACCTCAAGGAACATGGGCTCCTGGTCCCATGTGACCCACAAAAGTCAGTGCCCCAACATTACAGTCGCAATCCAGTGCTGCAACGTTGCGAAGGTGGTTCTAAGTAGTGGATCAAACTCACATATTTGGAAGATACCTTGAAAATCATCTAGCAAAATCTCCTGCTTAATGCAAGATATACTCATAGTAACCCTGGCAGACAGCTGCCAGCTTCTATGTCAAAAAAACCATCACCTTTCAAGACAGTCTGTTTCCCTGCCATGCAGCTCTTAGTGCTAGGAAGTTCCTTCTAACACTTGCCGAGATCTGCTTCACTGCAGTTTCCACCAATTGTCTCCAGTCCTTCCTCCAGGAGCGACAGACAATAACTCTGCTTCATTTTCCATTTGACACCCCTCTAGATATCTGAACCCTGCACTAATTTATCATCTTCATTTTCTCCAGATTTATATCCAGCTCTTTTAATCATTCCTCACTCGTCTCTAAGCACCCTCCAATTTGTTAATTTTCTTCTTAAAATGTGACATCCAGAGCTGGACACAATCCTCAGAAATGCAGCTCTCTGGTGGAAGTGGAACATGCTGTTGGAACGGAGGTAAGCAGAAGTCAGCAATGGGTGAATCACACAGTGAGAAGCTCTCTCTGAAGAAACACAATAATAGACTTTGACAAAATAGCCTAAACAAAGAGGGGAGCTCTAGGCCCGGATACAAAGATTTAGCTTCAAAGAGGAGGAGGAGGAGGAGGAGGGCAGGGAAAGAAATGCCTAGATACACATATGGAAGCAATCGTGGCTCAGCTTCTTAGCAGCAATGGCACTAAGGACACCAACAACAAAAGACCACAAGACCCATGGTGCCTACAAAATGAAATAATTCATGATAGCACAAACTTTGTAAGCAAAAGCCTGTTCCATCAGATATGGACAGAAAAAGTGGCTACATACAAACCCAGTTAGGTATTAGATAGCCACCAGAGGGCAGTTGTCAGAGACCAGAGTACAGATGGCACACGAGCAGACGGGAGCAGCGGGGTGTGGGCACCAGGGTGCAGCACAAGGGTCAGTCCAAAAGCACAGTCAAAACCAGTCCAAAGGCCAGACCCGGGATTTGAAGTGCAAGGCCAAGTCCATTCAGGTAGCAAGTGTGTTCAGACAAGCCCGGGAATCAGGGAACCAAGAAGACAAGCTGAAGGAAACAGGTACCTTGAGGAGCAAGGCAGGAGCAAAGTCCAAGAGCTCACAAACAAGAAGCACTTCAACAACTCAGAGAACCTTTCTTACCAAGGTGGCTTCCTGGGAGAAGAGCCAGTTCCTCTATAGCTCTTCCCTCACGGCTTCCAGGAGGAGCTCATGAGAGCCCTGGCAGCTGCAGAAGATTGGGGTAATAATCCTGCAACTAACTGGGCTGCTATGCTGGTCCTTGACCAGCAGAGGGAGCCCTGAAGCTGCCGCAGGTCCAACTGTTTGTACCTTGAGGGCTGCATGGAGACTTTGACATGGAAACCGTGAGTTACATTTCCATACCATAAATTTAAGTATTCACAATATATATAATAAAAATACACAATTAATATATTCAACCATTAAACAAGGGAGAACTAATTCTAAGACGATGTTAGGACTAACTGAATGAAAAAGGACACTGTGTGGGCCTGTGATGGCAACGCCTTCTCTGACCACAGTCCAGGCACAATGACCACTCCTCTGGGGTCGCCCACCCCTTTCTTCCCTGTTTCTCCTGCCCAGAAACTCTCCCATATGTCTCCCCTGGCCCCCGCTTCCTTCTTGGAATTGGAATTGGCACACTGGGCCTCTTGTATTTGGGCCAATGAACTCTCCCCAGCACGCCCTGCCCACTTCTGCGGATGAGCACAAAGGCCACCAGGAGCCTCAGGAAGAGAGCAGGATGGGCCAGTGGCCTTGGGAGAGCTTGCCACTGTGTGCCCCTGCCATCACTGGGATCCAGGCTGGGGGAGGAACCGGGGGCTCAGAGTAGCAAGGGGGCCACAGAACAAGGCCTTGGGAGGTGCATGCAGCCCGCGGGCTATACATTGGACCAGCCTGACTTAGAATGTCTAAAAAAGGACCGGATCACATGAGAAAACCCTCACAGAGGCCCACAAGAATCACCACAGTCGCAGCCTCTTGTTAGTTGCCTTGGTGGAAGCAAGATAAATTATGTCCATGGCAACCTCACAATCCACTAAGCTAGTAATCAAGTAGAGAAGGGAAACCATGTAAGTATGTGTATGTGTTGCAATTAATACCGACCCAGAGCCAAGGCTCATTTTAAAAATAAAATTCGGTGAAAGATTAAACATTTAACAGTGCAATAGAAACTAACAGTGAGAGAGTAAAACCTCGCAACAATGCACAGGCTTAAAAATACAGACTTGAAAACAGACTGAAAAGATCTGAAGATTAATTTGGGAGAAATTACTCTTGACAATTCCGTACTGCCTTCTGACAACCATCTTAGCAATTCAGTTGTTGCCAAGATGGTTGCAAAATAACTCTTTTATTATATCTTTTATCAGTGGTCCCCTTCCTTCCCAGGTCACCAATGTTCTACAAATAAGTAATCCAAGTGTGTGAGAATGGACAACATAGCAAACAGTTTTTGTTGACTTTATGGGCTTACTTGCAAAGTTAAGGGTGCAATACCATGCATAATCTATAGATGAAAGAGTTCTACAATTCCCAGCATTCAATGCTGGCCAGGGCATCCTGGGAGTTGCAGGACTTTCTAGATATGGCTAGGATTGTGCCTTTATTTATTCATCTACTTATTTAATTTCTATGTCACCCCACAGCCAAAGCCCTCTGGGCGATTTACAGCAGTCCATAAAACAGTATTTTCAACACATATTTATACAATACAAATATTAAAATACAAACAGATATTAAAATGCAATAAAATATATAAAATATATTAAACGTTTAAACATTTAAGACAGTTAAAACCAAACCATAACAAAGAGAGACTTGATAAAACACCCAGGATGGGCCATCCCCTCAAGGCCCTGGGTATCCAGATATGTCTTTAAAAGCCTCAGTATAAAGGACTGACTTAACCTGGTGCTGCAAAGATTATGAATTCAGTTACAGCTGAGCTGCAGTGGGCAGATTATTCCTTAAGTAGGGGATCTTAAGAGTCTTGTGGCATTACACTGTTCACAGTTCTTCACATATCCCCTTATCACATGTACTGCATATAAACTTAGCACTCTCAATAATATTGTGTGCATCTAATAACCTGAGCTATCTACACGAACAGTTATGTCTCAATAAACTTCTTAGTCCTTAAGGTGCTACAAGACCGTGGCTTGTTTTGCTGCAATAAAACAACACAGCTGTCCTCTGGAAATAGGCAAATTCTGTGTATCGCAATTGCATGTCAGTTCATTGGTTATATAGCATTACTTCACTGTTACACGTTTCTTTCCAGCCCATGCTCCTTAGCTGCATCCATTCACATGTCTGCGTGTTCAGCATACTGTATTATTGTGGGTGTGTCTTTGGAAGAACATTATTTGCCATTGCCTTCCGTGCTTCCTGTGCTTTGCAGTGTGAGAAGATTTGTCTTGACAATTTCTGGCTACTGCTGGTGTACAATATGGCTAAGAGACTAAGACAGGAGCCCTAGCCTTTGCAGCCAGCCATTGGCTGTGGAGGGTTTGGACAGGCCTCTTCCATGATGATTGGCAGCCAAGGAGGCTGCCACTGGTTGCTGGGGCAGCACAAAACCATCTTGCCTAGGAGCCCTATAGGTCATGCATGCAAGGTAAGACCCAGCATCAGCAGGCAGAAAGTCTAAACTTGAGGGAAGGTTGCTGCATTTTAATAGTTAAACATTAATCTCTCCCTGGATTGTTATCCTCCTAGGTCACCCTTTCAACATTCAGAATGGCTTTGAGAATAAATCATCCTCTTTGTGACAACCATAAACCAGCAAAAGCTTCCTCTTCTTCCTCCTCTTGCCCCTTTGTTTTATTATGATGCTAAGTCTCACACCTTCTGTCTCTTTGAAGACTTTCTTTTGCCGCTCAAGCCCTCTGTATCCTTCAAAGACAAGGCCCTTCTATGCTGCAGAAATCACTCATCTAGTTCACATGCAACAAGGAGACACCACAGGTCAATTTCCTGGTGGGGCTTCTCATTTTAAACACTGGAATCATAACAGGTGTACCCCACAGCCTGTTGTTGCATGCAAATACAAGCCTGGCACAGGTGGTTTGTTAGGCTGGTTCCAAAGCCACCTCTTTTAAGGTTGCAGGTGGCCTGGGAACCACCCTACCAAGCTACCTCCACTGGGTTGACACGTAAACATTCCTTCTGCAGCTCAGATAAGCAAAATGGCAGCTGCAAAAAGCTCCTTGTTATATGCAAACACGTCCATTAATTCCTTGCCATCCAAAGGCAAAGTGTTCTCTTCTGAAATCTCTAAAAGCCTGGCCACCTGAGGCAGGCACTGTTCGCTAAAGCCACCATGGTGCCATTTCAGTTTGCCATTTGGTTCTATTCAGGGACGGTGGACCACCAACACACTAGAACCATTCAGCTGAACCACCTGGGTCTCCTGGCTTCCCCCAATGTTGGAAGGATTCCGTAGACTTTATGGCAGGGGTCTCAAACTCGCGGCCCGCGGGATGATATTTTGTGGCCCCCACTTGATATCAAAGTTTAGTGATAGTGCGGCCTGCGCGTTTTTCTCACACGTACCTGCGTGAGTCGTTACTCTGGGCGCAACGTTCCCTCTAAGCTGCGCGTCGGGACCACCACCACCCAAGGCCGACCACCGTGGTGGTGGTGGGCCGCTCATCCCGCATCGCTCCCGCAGGCCGGCCCGGGTGCCCCTGGCGCTTTGAAGGCCACAGGGCCCCTCCCCTGTGCCCCGTCCATCCCGGCGTGCAACTTAGAGGGAACATTGCCTGGGCATTTTATATTTTTTGTCACCTGTGGGCTACCATAGCTCAAGATCGTGACAGCAATGCAAATTAACAACGTTAGTCACTTGAAACGTGATTCGGGAGTGTCACCGAGTGAAGGGAAAATATATCCTGTCACCCAGTGCAAATACGTTTTTTTTTTCTTTTTTGTCACCCAGCCCCAGTCATGTCTTTCTCAAAACCTGCCGTGAAGAGAAAGGTTGGCGATGAGCACAGACAATTTCAGGAGAAGAGGGAGACGGAATATGTTTTTGTTGAGCACAGGGGCATCCCGACGTGTCTTATATGTACAGAGAAAGTTGCGGTGCACAAGGAGTACAACATCAGACGTCATTACTCAACTAGACATGCTGAGGAGTATGCAAAATACCAGGGAGATGAGAGAGAGGACCGTGTCGCCAAACTTAAAACATGTCTACTGAGGCAACAAGACTTTTTCAAGAAAGCAAGCAAAGAGAGTGATGCGGCAGTCGAAGCCAGCTACGTAGTGAGTGAGATGATTGCTAAGGCAGGAAAGCCATTTAAAGACGGCGAGTTCATCAAAAAGTGCATGTTACAGGCTGCAAGTATAGTCTGCCCGGAAAAAAAGGGTCAGTTTAGCAACTTCAGCCTCTCAGCCAACACAGTGGCAGAGCGCATTTCTGACCTGTCAGGTAACGTTTACGATCAACTGCGTGAGAAAGCTAAACATTTTCACGCATACCCAGTTGCTCTTGATGAGAGCACAGACGTCACTGACACCACACAGCTCGCAATATATGTCCGTGGTGTTGACGACAATTTTGAAGTGATGGAGGAGTTACTCACAGTGATTCCAATGCATGGCCAGACCACCGCTCAGGAGATATTCCGCCAGCTGTGTGATGCCATTGCAGATGCTGGCTTACTATGGAAGAGTTATGCTGCAATAATAACCAACGGAGCACCATCAATGACAGGGAGGAGAAATGGAGTCATGGCACTTCTTCAAAGAAAATTGGAAGAAGAGGCTGTGGAAGAGGCCATTGCTCTGCACTGCATTATCCATCAGCAGGCCCTTTGCAGCAAATGCCTGAAGTTTGACAGTGTGATGTCTGATGGTGTGAAATGCATCAACCATATCAGATCCAGGGGCTTAAAGCATTGGCAGTTCTGCGCCTTTTTAGAGGAAATAGAGGCAGCATATGAGGATGTGCTCTACTACACCGAGGTACGTTGGCTTAGCAGGGGAAACGTCTTGAAGAGGTTTTTTGAGTTGAGAGCAGAGGTGAAAACCTTCATGGAGAAAGACGGGATGGCTGTTCCTGTACTAAGTGATCCCAAATGGCTCATGGACTTGGCTTTTCTTGTTGACATCACACAGGAGCTGAATGTACTGAACAAGAAATTACAAGGCCAGGGGCAGCTTGTCAGTGCTGCCTATGACAATGTCAGAACATTCTCCACAAAACTTGTGTTATGGAAAGCCCAGTTTCTCAGACAAACCTCTGCCATTTCCCAGCATGCAAGGCACTCATGGATTCTGGCACACCATTCAGCGGTGAGAAGTATGCTGATGCCATTGTAAAGCTACAGGAAGAGTCTGATCACAGGTTTGCAGATTTCAAGACACACAGAGCCACTTTTCAAGTTTTTGCTGACCCCTTGTTGGGAATATTTGGGTAAATCCTGCCTGAAAAGCATTACTCCTGTGTGCCTTTGCATTGCGGGATCAAATCCTGTCTTCCTTCTCAAAACCAAGCTGTCACTGTTTAAAATGGCATTCCCCTCCTCCTTTCTCTCACCTTTAGCTGTAGGCTACAGTAGGCCATTTTAGCCCAAATATACATTATAAATAGTCATTGTTGGAATTCAGTTTACAATAATCTTTTGATAGCCCAGAGGGCTTCATGTGCCCTGATCATGCAGAATGTTAAGGGTCTGAGCTTATCATGAATAATTTCTAGTGGCTTGAATTTGCATGTCTGAGCAGACCTGGAGATGGGTTCAAGTTACTCAACTAAAGTGTCAATACTAATCTCATTGTTACAGTGTGATTGACTGACATTTCTTTATCTGTTCTGTATGTGATGACCTCAGAATCTTATTGTAATCTCTGCATTCTGTCATCAATTGCCCTGTACCTGTGTACCTATAAACGCCCTGTAATGGTATTGAAGCTTTGCAGCGAGTTCATCTCTGCTAGCCCGGTAATGCATTATCGTGAGTCAACCGCGGGATCCTGGGATAGACAACAAAAACGCGGAGATTCATAATGATTGATCTTTCCTAAGACTCTGAGTTTTTATTTCCTCTTCTCAAATTGAGATTCCAGGATTCTGATACCCTTCTCCTTCGATGTGGAAGATGCCCCCCCTGTGCTTCAAATGGAGCTAATTGACCTTCAGTGCAAAGCCAAGTTCAGGGAGGCGAGTGGAAAAGCAGACAAGCTTGAACAATTTTTGAGAGAATTGCCCCTTATCTTCCCTGAGCTTTCCAGGATGTTCATGTGGACCATGTGAAAAGCTCTTCTCCACCATGAACTTTAATAAGTCAAAGTTCAGGTCCAAACTTACTGATGAGCATCTTCAAGCCATACTGAGGGTCTCAGTTGCTTCCTCCCTCAAGCCAAATGTGGCTCAGCTGTGTAAGAGGAAGCGCTGTCAGGTCTCTGGCAGCAAGGAGTAGGAGGAAGTAAGAGAAGCCTATGTTCTGAAGAACCGTTCATGTTCTGAATTATTCTTAGTAAAGATTGAGAAGATTGGATCAGTTGTACTTTTTTTGGAATACTTGAAATCCTTTTTTTGTGGAATACTTGATGCGGCCCAGCCTCACCCAAACTCTACTTCCAGCGGCCCCCAGGTAAGTTGAGTTTGAGACCCCTGCTTTATGGAGTCAATCCTAGTACATTTAGGGCATAATATTATGTTGAATATAAGCCTCTGAATTTGGAGCTTTATGGTCATTCAGAGTGGAGCCAGAGGAGCAGTCAGTCTTCTCCTCCCCTGCATTTTTTGCTAGATGGGCTTTCCTGCATCTAACTGGGGCAGTGTGGATGGGGGCAGGTGGGAAGGAAGGATGCTGCAGAGGCATCAAGGAAACTTGCCCCTTGCGGTCTCCAGTCTCCCTCTCTCCTTGCCCTGCAATGCCTCCTTCTCCCCATCTCCAAGGTCACTTCTCTGACCTTAGATCCGAGAATGGGGACTGTCCTATGGTTCCCCAGAAGCTGCCTAGGGGTGCCCTTAGGTAGCAGCAGCATCACTATCTTTCCTGACCTCAATATCCACAGCTGTGGGCAAGATATTCGTAACTGGCCATTTTCTTTTCCAAGCATGCTTGTCACGGCTAAACGCACAGCTAGAGAGAAAACTAGCCAGGAGGATGTCCAACCCCAAGTGGAAAAGAACGCGAAACTGCACGCGCGTCTTTCACGCGCATCTTGCAACCGAGTCTTAGGTGTCAAGGCGGCCGCCCCGTTTTTGGAGTCCGCAACGCCTGCCTCGCTTCTTTGCGTCTCCTGGCCTCCCCTCGGTGGCGCGAGGGGAGCGCGGGTTCAAAAGGAGCTGTCGCCCCCGGGCGGGCCCGGGGGAAGGCGTGCGGCGGGCAGGGGGAAAAGAGCGGCCGCCACTTCAGAGCACGTCGCCCGAGCAGAGGCCGCGAGGGGATGCCCCGCCGCCTCGGCCGCGCCGCGCTGCGCTGCGCCCGGTGACGCACAGGAAAGCCTCCCGCGGCGAGGGGCGCGCGCACACACGGCGCGGCGGGGCGACTCGAGCCGAGCCGGAGCGCCGCAGCCTCACTCCGGCAGGCGCGTCCGTCGCCTCGCTGCTCGGGCCAGGTGAGTGGCGGCGCGGCGCGGGCGAGCGACACGGAGCTCGGCGAAAGGCGCGCCGCTCTGCCCGCCGGAGGTGGTGGCGGCGGCGGGCCGCGGCCCCCCGCTGGCCTGGAGGCGAACGGCGCGCTCCTGCAGGACGGGTGGGCGGGTTCAGCCGCCGTCGCAAGCCGGCGCTCTCGAAGGAACGGCGCAAGCGGGGCGCAGGGCGGCCCGCGCCGCGCGCATCGGCAGAGCTTTGCGCCTCACTCAAGCCGGCGCTTGCCAGGGATGGGGCTTTAATACCACGAGAGTGGCTCGCTCCATTGCGCGTTTTGCAGGGTCGCCCTTGCCGGGAGCCGGTCGCTCGCAGCGCGGTCGTAAGCCCTGAGGGCGACCCAGTGCTTGCAAGTCCTTGCCCAAACGAAGGACTTGTCGATGGACAAGGGCTCCTTCGCCCCACGTTCTTCCCGCACGGCTTCCCGTTCGGGCGTTGTAGCACCATAGCATGCCATTAACGGTGTGGTGGTTTGGTTTGTAGGCGGCTTTCCTGTGGGCAGCTGAGACGAGAGGTGCTTGTGAACTTTGGCAAGCAAGAACGTATCAGATGCAGGAAAGGAACTCAGAATATTAGGGTTCTATGTGAACACATGGATTGGAGGACAAACTAGGTTGAGAGAGCGAAGCAGCATAAGCAGAGCATGATGATTCTCCTCTCCATTCATCCTACGCACGATGTTGGGTAGGTTAGGCTGTGCATCAGCGATAGGCCCTAAAGAGAGCTCCGTGGCCTAGAGAGGACTAGGTCTCCACATTCTTCCACCCGGGTTGTCAGGTCCAGGCCAACACTAGAACCACTGCACCACACTAGTTCTGAGTGCCAGGGTGCCTGCACACCCCTTGCTTGCCAAAAAGTCTCTCCAGAGAGCTGAAGCAGCAGTATGGTGTGGACTATTGTGGGGTGGATGCAGATGAACTTCCTCAAACCTGGCAGAACTCCGCTTTTTGGAAGGCACAGGCAGCTGAAGGGAGAAGCAGGGGATGAAAATCTTTCCTTCCATGAATTTCTTTCTGCTCATTCATTTTTGCCTCTAAATGTGCTTTCACATGAGACTTTCACTGTGCAATTACAGTGCCTCATTGATGGAATGCTACCCTGTCTTCATGCCTTTAACCCTCTAGGCTCTTCAGTCGCTGCTTCCAACTGTGTTTCTTATTACACAAATGTCCATTACTGAGGGAAAGATGGAATAGCTGAAACTTTTGATTGGTAGCATCAGGAATCCAGAAATACCCTGAGGCATACTCTAGATTTGCAGGGGTGATAATGAATATGTTATTGTAATAAGGGAGATCAGTTTTGCAGTAAAGCAACCAAGTGTGATTCTTAAGTAAACCGAAAGATAGGAAATGGAACACTACATTGCAAGGAACAACAGCCATGTGTTAAGTTTCTTACTTCCTTTCTGCTACTCTTACTACAATGTATCCTGTTGCTATATAATTATGATGTGCATTTCTCTGGTCTCACCTGTGGCAACCAGTGATGTGGAGCTGAGAAAATACTGAATGTAGTGCCATCAGTAAGTAAGAAGAGTTGTTGGTTTGTTGCTTAGTCTCATGAAGTCATGCCCAACCCATTGCGACCCTCATGGACAACATTCCTTCAGGTTCTCCTGTCTTCCACCATCCCTCGGAGTCTACCCAAGCCCACACCCTCTGCTCCAGTGACTCCATCCAGCCACCTCATCCTCTGCCATCTCCAAGAAGAGTTGTACTTTGCGTTATAGACAAGGCAGAGACTTCTAGGAGCTGCACATGAAAGATTACCCTAATCAATGATTGCTCTTCATTAGGTAATCAAAAAAGAAACTGCAGAATTGGATTTCAATAGCAAACCTGGCAATTCACTGTTAACAAATGACATAATTCACTTTGCATTTTAGTGCTTGATGAGTTTCTTAATTTCATGAGTGAACTCACATAGGTTGTTACCTGCTTCTAGGTTTCAAAAGCTGACTGCTTAAGTAAACAGTAAGGAGGAATAAGGGGCTCATAGAGAGAACCCTAATATCTTCAGTATGTTGATATTGCTATGCCTTTTGAAGTTTAATCAAGTCTTTCTGCATGGACACTTGAAGTGTGGTTAAATACCATGTCTCATGGGGAGATAGCACTGCTGCTCCATTAGGGAGAGAAAGAGACATAAAGATGTCCCAAGAAGCATTTTCACCCAGCCCATATTGAACAATAAAGACTATAGTCTTTGCACAACTAAAATAATATTAAACTTTGTTCTTAAAATGGTATAGCAATTCATGTGGTGTTACGGAACAGAAGCAAATGAGTTCGATCATTTTCCTTAGAAGCTACATCAAGAATTATGTTAATTACAATACCAACACTACACACCTATTTTTAAAGGTTCTAAAAATGTATTCAAGAAATATACTCTGGATACTCAAACATGTATCTCCAAAATCAAAGTAAACTTGGGCAAAATGTCTATAGGCTTTCTTTTGCAAAAAAATTTTTTTCTCCTTGGCTCTGGTTGCTGAGGGAAATCTATAAACTCTAATCTATGTGATACTATTTCTGATCTCACAAAAAGGTTCTCTGCTCCTTTCTCCCCCCTGTTGTTTCTCTTTTAGCATGTCTCAGTGGAATCAAGTCCAGCAGCTGGAATCAACGTTTTTGGAGCAAATCGACCAGATTTATGATGACAAATTTCCCATGGAAGTTCGACACCTATTAGCACAATGGATTGAAAACCAGGACTGGTGAGCATGAATGCTTTTCTTTCTCCTGTGTTTTGAGCGTCAGGAACCAAATGTACAGTGGATATCTTATGTTTATTACTGTGTACGGATACAGGTTTTGAGTAAAAATATGTCCTTAAGACTATACTATAGTTCTATTATATAGAAAAACCATTGCCCTTAATATAGACAGGCTTTACTTATTTGTACTACTTACTTATTTTCTGTTTTATTTCCTTTTAATACTTTAATTTTATTAAACTGTTACTGTCAGGTAGCAGTAAATGTTATAACAACATTGATTGTAATGTGTAAAGTTATGAAAAAATCAAGCTGATACAAAAAAATCCGGTTGATACAAAAATTACTAATAGCATACCCTTATATAATTTGTTATTTATTAATTCTAATCCAACAAAACTCAAAATGCACCCAAAGCAGGTCCAGATATTTACTAATATCTAGCTTTTTTCACAATGGCCCTTTTCTGTCCTGCAGCAATAATAGGTGAAGAAGTATTGCTCAGTGGCATTAATATTATACACTTTGCTATTAAGGAGCCTCCAGAAATAATTGTATTTTCTCAATTACTTTACTTTGTAAAGTAAATTGTATTTTCTCAATTACTTTACTTTGTATGTTGTAAACGTCCTGAGACGTTAGTAATGGGACTGTGCACAAAAGCGTTGAATAAATTAAATAAATAAATATGCTGTTCGGTAAGAAGTAACAATGTTAATCTTTGTAAAGGAAAGATAATGTAATCTAACCTTCTTTAAGGCAAACTATACCTGACTTGAAAAACAGAGTGCCCCAGAGGACTCTGGAGCAGCTGTAAGTGGCCTTCCTCCTCCTCTGTGAGGTCTCCTTTTGGGTAGCAGGCAGGAGCGGGGGATCAGCTCATCTTGGAGAGAGAACCATCCACTTGACTGGACGTCTTGTCCCTTCCCACCACCTTCCTGAAAGTAGACCTCAGGGAGCAAGAACTAATGGCCCACTTGGCTGGATTGGCCCATTCCTGGGGCTGCACTGCCAAGCCAATCAGGTTAGAGAGTGGGCCAGTGGGAGCCACTGAACTCTGAACAGGAGGAGGAGCAAGGGGGAAGCGAAGCCTCTGAAGTTATTTTGTATTATTTGGTTTATATGTATTTATTGGATTTTGACTTGTAAGCCGTCCAGAGACCCGCAGTGTATTGAACGGGCTAAAAAGACCCAAATACCCAAATAAAAAAGTTCCTTTAGCAGTGCCTAGTGAAGCTTCTCAAGTTAAGTGTGAGAATCTGCCTGCTCTGGAAGGGTAGGAGGGGTTTTTGAGTGGGGAGGGAAAGCACACATGAGACCCACTGAGGTGGTGTCTGGAGAAGTGAGCTGTTCGGTTGGAGGAGCCTTGCCCTTCACACTGTCTTGCTCGCCAGCGCAAGAGCCACTCTGAGGGTACAGCCAGAAACTTTACTGAAAGGGAGCGATGCAGGAGAAGTTTCTAGTTTGGATTCAGCTCTTCACATGAGCAGAGGCTTCTCTGCTCAGCTTTGCTAGGTGGCTGTTTAGAGCTCAAACTGTTCTGTCACCTGTGGAGTCAGTAAAAGACATGTATTTCAAAGGACTGTTTTGAATTGGGAACCAAGGGGAAGGAGACAGGTGACCCTCCTGCCCAAGAGTACCGACTTTCAGACTGGAGGCAGGAGCCCACAGTCTGCTCAGCAGCTTTGTCTTGAGAACAAGTACCCCTGTTTCTGCTCCAGTGTATTGTCAGGCACGATCAGTTGGCCTGACCTCCTGTTGCACTTCCGGATGTGAGCCCTGTTTGTTCAGCAGGGACTTCCTGACAACTGCAGTGAACCAAAATTGACCCACAACGACAACTCTCAAGGAGAGGAGCGTGATTTCTCCTTGCAGTAACCTGAGAATCTTCCAGGAGAAATGAGGGGGAAGGAGGGGAGAACAAACCCACAGTTAACTTGACTAGCTGTCAGTCTCATTGCCATTACAGTGGTGCCCTGTAGTTCGAACAATTCTAATTTTGAACAATCCAGAGATTGAACATTACAGTCAAGCAAAAATCTCTGCACAGTTCAAACGATGCTTCTAAGTTCAAACTGTGAGCAAAATGAAAAAAATGCTGTTGCAGCAAAAACATCATTGGTTGTGCGCCCAAGTCAAGAAAAAATTACAGTAAAAGACACATTGCCATTAATCCTCTCATAATACTTCCCCTTGCTTCAAAAACACTTACCCCATCATTCTTGCCACTTTCTGAAGCAGTTCTGGAAGTCCTCTTTCATGGGTGTCTTTAGTTGTGTTGCCATGGGTGCCTTGATGTCCTGAATCGATTCATCTTGAATCGATTCATCTCATCTTGCTATCCCACCCAGTATGTGGCCCAGTTTGGTCTACCAAAAAAATGAAACTTATTTGGTTCAGATCTAGTGGTTTTTAATTGTATCTCAGATTAACAGCCTAAGCATTGCATACCACTTGTAAAAGTATTCCTGTTTATTAATTCCAAAGGTTTTTCCCACAAGAAGTCAGATGGAGTATTGATAATACTAAAGTTATTATTCGTAGTTTCTATGGTCAAATTGTAACTGTATATACCAGTAATTTTCATAAATGCTGCTTTCCAATTATTTTTTTCTAGGTCCTAATATCTGTCATAAATTAATTTGAAAATGCTTATCATTAATTTCTTATTGCTCATGTTATATGCTCTGTTCTTTAAATCTTGTGTTTTATAGGGAATCTGCATATAGCAATGAACCCATGGCAACCCTCCTTTTACAGAACCTACTAATAAAGCTGGATGAACATTTAGACCGTGTTTCCCAAGAAAAAAATCTCCTGTTGATACACAACCTAAAGAGAATCAGGAAAGTTCTTCAGGTGAGGCAACTATCTGCCCACAAGTTGAGCTGAAAGTATCATAAAGAAGTCAACTCAGTTTTGTCTTCTTAGATTTGATGTAAGGCACGTCCACATGAACCTCATTTAAGGAAGCAGATGGATATGTCAATTTTAAGCATTTTGTTATTGCAGTCCAGACCAACCAAGGGCTTCAGCCCTTTTTTCCCCTTTGGAAAAAATCGTAGGACCATGTTGTAGTTTCCTACTGTAGTTTCCACAAATCCCTGTTGTGCTGATACACGGACTTCTGTGATCAAATGGAGCTACTTATTGGGATAATCTCAGGAAGTATTTTTCAGAGTTAAAGCAAAGCAAGATTGAAAGCAGGGTATTTTAAGAACTCATCCAGGGGAACACCTTCCAATGTGAAATTTGAATCCTTAAGGGCCTAAGCAAAACATGGGAGAAGCATGAAGGGCAGAATTCTATGCATGCTTAGATAAAGATGTCTACAAAAAGATCTGCAGTAGACAGATGTGGAAAGTGTTCGATAAGAGCTGGACATTTGAACAACACACGAGCTTAAAATCCCAGCATCTAAAATCTGGACCCAGTAAACAAGGTAGCCTTGTTCGCTTGGTGCCGCTTATTCTTTGAGACCATCGTGGCAGCAGATGTTTATGCCGACACTGCTCAGGAAGTGGGCAGGGATGGGCAAAGCAACTATACCTGTGGCTTCGGAGTAATACTGGGGCTGCAAGTGAGGTTTGAAAGCACTTCCTCTTGCTGGCCTAGATTAAAATGCTTCTAAATATAAAAGAGCAGCTTCCAATAATTATAAACAGATTTCAGAGAATTTTCCTACACTGCCATATGAAGCAGATTCAGGGCCGGCTTGAGCCGCTTTGACATCTGAGACACAGCACCAAAAGGGACTTGTCTAAGACCCAAATTAGGAGCACACTAGCAGAAGCTGAGAGACGCAAATGAGAGGTACTGAGCGAACAAGTGCTCGTTGGCAGGCAGACTCCAGAGCACCTGGTCAAGGTCACTGTAAATATTAGGTAATTAATCCTTCATATCCTTCTGCCACCCTACATAGTCACAGCAAGGTGGGTGAAGAGAAGGGACCATTCTGGCCCCACCACTTGTAGCGAAGAGCAAATCCTGCCCTGAATATGAATTTGTGAATACAGAAGCAAGGGGTTTTTATTTTGCTGGACTGTTTCACATGGACCACAAGAATGCAGTCTTGGAGGAATGAACGCACCTATTGAACAGTATTCCATAAAAGTGCACACTTCACATCCTATCTGCAGACAGGTATGGCAGCTATCAAAGGAAAGTAATAAACAATAAGCAAACGTGATGTGCATTTCAGCTGGACTTAAGCAAAAAATTATGTGTAGTACTGGAGCAAAACTACACTTCTTCATGCTTTTAAGAGAACAGAAATTTTACCTAGCCACTTTCTTTGTTGAAGAAAATGCAGCTGTAGAACTTCAGACCAGAATGTACTCTTCGTCCATGTCAGGTTCCTGCTTAGAATGCCTTTCCCTTTTATTTGCCTAGAAATGTGCTGTACAAAACCTTTGGGAACAGAGCTTTTCTACAAAAAGCACTTATAGTGTGCTAGTAATTCCCTACTCATGGCAGTTTACCATACTTTACACAAGGTTGTCATCCCCCAAGGCCTTTTCTGTTCTTGGCAAACATTCCCTTGGTTTTTATTATTTACTTATTTATTGTGGATCAAGAAAAGTCTGATATTATCTGAAAGATGGCATGAAACCCTTGTGTATTTGTTCAATTCTGCTATACCATAGTGTCAGCCACTTGTTGGGTAATGGAACATACAGAAAAGTACAGAAAGAAAAGCTGCAGAAAAAAACATAAGTAAAGGAGCCAGTATTAATCCCTCCAAGAATATGGAAGCAGAAACCTCAGTAAAGTGACAGTAAAAGGCCTTGTGCAGAAAAGTACAAGAAAGAAGCAGTGTACTGTAATAGCATCTGCAGGAGCAAATAATAGTTTTTGCAAGAAACTTGATCAGAACCACATTCTAGATGGGTAAGCTATTTTTTCTTCCAAATGAAAGTCACCCCAATTAATTGCTCCATTTTAGAAGGATGAAGAACATAAATGTATAGTTTGGCCTTCCCGTGGTTCAGAGATGAGCTTTGCTCAGAAACAGCAACAGGGAAAGAAGTTTAGTTTGGGGTGGAGGGAAGCTCTGCCAGCACTTTTGCTGCAGTAACCCAAAGAGCAAGGCCAGGAATTGTAAAGGGTTGGGGCAAGGGAGAGAAGGTGAATGTGCTACCCCTCCTCCCTGCTGCTTGCAGTCTGTTCGCATCGTGTCTCTCTTCGTCGTGCACTAGCAGTGGCCAAAGCCAAGAGCTCTTCTCCTTAATCCTACCTGTGTTGGGAGCAGTCAGTGGACAGGAGAAGTTCTGTGTATGCTTAGAGCGCTCTGTTCACGCTTAAAACCAAATATGGGATGGAGCCGTTCCTTTAAAAGGAATTACATCTTTGATGAGAGATTAAACTGAATCTTTGATGAGAAAGTGCTTAGAAAGGAGGAAGATTAGAAAGAAGAAAGTGCTCCGCTGCCTCACCACACACATGCACAGAGAGCGAGAGCAAGAGAGAGAGAGAGAGAGAGAGAGAGAGCGAGAGAGCGAGAGCGCTAAGGCTGCCAATCTACCAGCAATCTTTTAGTGCTGCTGAAGCAAGTCCCCACAAAATAATACTTTCATTATATTTCTATACTGCCCGTAACCAAAGCTCTTTGGGTAGTTCACAACATTTAGGTCACCCATCCAGATTTCAACCAGGGCTGAACCTGCTTAGCTTTTTGTTGGTGGTACAGTTGAGAATTTTTTATTTATTCATTCAATTTATTTACACAATTTATATGCCAGCCCACCTAACCTTAGGCTCTCTGGGCGGCTTACATCATAATAAAATCCATACACCATAAAACAGCATAAAAACAATACAATGCACAACACAACGGCTGACAATTGCAAAACACCAATAACAATAAAATCCATGAATAAGCAAACTAAAAGAGAACAAAATAAAATAGGAATAGCAAAACAATAAATACAATATATGTTATAAAAGCTCCAAAAATAAACATGAATCAATTAAAATTAGTTTACATCAATCATTTCACTAAGTGAAAATAAATGAAATGCTGCCCTCCAAACCTGCGGCATCCTGCTGCAAGTGGTCCCATTGCAGGGCTGGCCATGAACTGGTTTTGCCGTCCCTCTAAACTAGCAGCGCTGAGCCATATACTTCCTTATAGATGGACAAAGTGAAGGGAGGTAAAGGACGGCACTGGCCTAGCCGTGGTAATGCCGGGCTGTGTAATGTCAGGCAGTCCATTCCTGTGAGAGCAGATTTATTCTGCCAAGCTCTCTTAGAGATGATGCATGGGTTTGTTTTATTTTGTTGTTTGGGTCACATATTTTAAAACTTAGTTGGATCAACCATGAGCACCATTGCAATTTTAACTGAAATCGTGCCTGCATAAATTCACATAAAACAAATTATAGTCAAGCCACATCTACCAAACATCCCTACATCATGCAACAAGTAAGAGATATGAGTCCTACCACTACATTGTTGTTGTTGTGTGCCATCACATCATCTTCAACTTATGTAAATAATGCATGAATTAATTTAATTTAATTTTATAAAACATTGTATCCCGTCTTTTCACAAACATCTCAAGACGGCTTACAGAGAATGAATTGAATGTTCTCCAAAGCATCCTGCCATTAGTAGCCCTGCTCAACTCTTCTAAACTCAAGGCTGTGGCTTCCTAATCGCATTGATCCATCTCATATTTCATCTTCCCCTTCTTCCACCCTCAGCTAGCATGGTTGTCTTCTCCAATGAGCTTTGCCTTCTCATATGGGCACAACAGCTTCAGTGTTGTCATTTTTGCTTCCAGGGAAAGCACTAGCTTGATTTGATCCAGGACCCACTTGTTCATCTTTCTGTCAGTTCAGGGTATTCACAAAATTCTACTCCAGCACATGTTTCCAACGCACCAGTTTTCTTCCTCTCACTTTTCTTCACTGTCCAGCTTTCACACCCATACATAGTGACTATATAAAAGTGCAGATGATCTTGGCCTTGGCTCCAGTGAAATGTCCTTACATGTAATTATCTTTTCTAGAACCTTCATTGTTGCCCTTCCAGGTCTCACTCTTCTTTGCATTTCTTGGCTGCAAATTGTGCAATGTACTCTATTTAAAAAACAGAATAGTGGTGTCTGTCTACTGCATTTTTGCACCCGTGCCTTTAATTTTTCAAAGAAAAAATAAGCAGGCAAAGCTTATTGCAGCATAGACATACAGTGATGGTAAAACTTCAGGTACTGAATTTCTACTGCTCCAGTAGAAAGAAAGGGTTGGATGAATAAATAAAATTCAAGGGAAAGGATGCAAACATTGAAGATGTGGGCAGTGAAGACTACGGGCATAAGTGGACTCCGGGGTATGGGGGAGGACAGGAAGGCCTAGAGGAATGTTGTCCATGGGGTCGTGATGGGTTGGACTCGACTTTGCGACTAACAACAAAAAAATTAAATATATCAGATGCAGTTTCCTCCATATATGTGCATTGATCTCAGATAATCAGACATGTCTCTTGAGTGCAGGTTGTGAAATATGGTCCTCCAGACATTTTGGCTTACAACTCCCACCACTGGGTTTGCTGGCTAGGGCTGATGGTGTTGTAGACCAGAACATCTGGAGAGCCATAACTTCCCTACCCTGCTCTAGGGCCAAGAACTGCCTACAATTTCAGTGGCACAAGTGTTAATGCTAAGCAACCCTATGGACATTTCCCTAACTGGTTCAAAGCATTTGCCAGTAGCACAGAAGGTGTGATGTTCTCTCACTCTAAACACACACACACAACAAGCACATGGTAGGTCTGGACTATTTCTAATGCTAACCTCTCTCTCTCTCTCTTTTTCAGGGAAAATATCAGAGTAATCCTATGCACATAGCAGTTGTTGTTTCAAACTGCTTAAGAGAAGAAAGAAGAGTACTGGCTTCAGCCAGCATGCCTGTACAGGTAACGATGCTTTTGGTTTGAGTGACACGTTTGAGATGACCTTTTGTTTTTATTGTGTAAACAATCTGGCACCAAGTTAGGTGCATGCAAGAACAGCGATATTAAAGGAGTTAAGTGCACATCATACTGTGCTAGAATGTAGGTGTGAACTGAAATCCCATGGTGCTGACACATACTTAGTTAACCTTACCCTCACATTGCCTCAGAGGGCTCCCCATTACGCATCAGAAGGAGTTTCTTCTTGCCACTGCCGTATGCCGTATTTAGCTTAAAGGCTCCTGGGCTTATCCTACACCCCTTCTGGGTCTGGCTGCTGAGCTCAGACAGAAGACTTAGGGTTGTGTCGAGGTGATGCCATCAGCGCATCTCAAAATATCCAAGGCACACCACAGGAAATCTGTGGCTCATGCCCGCGTGTTCATTGCAACAATGCCTGTGATTACAGGTGTCCTGAAAGACCACCCACAGCACAGCCAGTCTCCCAAGATATCTGACTGTATAAGGTTGGAAGCAGGTACAAACACTCCTTCCACGTCTCTCCCCACTTTGACTGGAACTTGGATTTTAGGATGCTCTGCAATATGAGCCTTGGCTTCTGTGTCTTTCGTGATAGATTAAGGACAATGTCTGAAACTGCTGTCTTTGCTCTTGGCACACTACTGAACTATGCTAGTTGTCCCCCACAACTGAAACTGTAACATGGGGCATATAATTTGCTCTCAGATCAGATATGCCTATATGAGCTGATTCCATGTACTGTTTTTTGAACAGGCAGAGATACTGGTCCTTTCTGTGCGACAGTCTTCCCACAGGAATGGGAACATTAACATTACAAGTTAACTTTAGAAAATAAAAGTATTAAGCTAAAGAAAAATCTGAGATCAGCTTGTTTTTATTTATTTTTTCACTGAATATTCTGTGCAAAGAACAGTTTTGTTGAACTCACCTGTAAAATTCTTTTTTTAAAGGGACCTCTAGAAAAGTCACTGCAGAACAACTTGGGTTCGGAAAGGCAAAGGCATGTAGAGCACAAGGTGTCTGCAATTAAGAACGGCGCACAGGCAAGTTATTACCTTTTGCCACATGTGTCCCAAATACAAGGAATTCTGCACAGAGAAAGCACAGACGTAGCTTCTGTGGGCCTGTAATATGGATAGACTGATGTTTAGTCTACTCATACAGAAGAATAATGCACACACCACATGTGAATGCGCCTACATTTGAAGAAATATACTTTGCAGATAGTAAATTACCACGGTTTGAAGAACAGGCATTATTACACTTCTTTGGCATGTTTATGATGGTCTTATTTGTGTGGAGTATTGAATGTTACAAGAGTATTTGCAAATATGATTCCCCCCATCTGCACTGTGAAGTGGGGTGGTCATTTCTAAGGCTGTGCAGGGCACCCTCTCATTCAGTTCCATATTAGATCAGGCTCTTGGAGCAGAAAGCAAGACTGAATTTCCTTTGATCAAGTTGCCCTGGACTACTTCACATTTTCCATAGTGATTACTTTTCTACTCTTTCTTACCAAATGAGCCAACAAAGTCCAGTCTTTGTGCTTTTTATATTCTTGTTTCCCTTTCCCCTGAAAAGCTTGTTTGGAACAGAAAAAAATAACAATGTGAACATCCTTGGAACATTTAATTTCCAGGATATACATATATACTGTTTGTGCAAGCCAACTAAAAGCCAAATTTGCTGTTAAGTGAAATGTTTAGCTTTTGGCTCCTGTAAAGCTTTATGCTTGTCACACTTGAGGCCATGTTCTAGAACTAAAAATCATGTCCAAGCCATACCCTTTAGACTTTGCTCAGTAGCATACTTCTTGCCCATTTATTAACCAATGTCATCTAGATGTGTAACACTCACGTCAAGTGAGTTGGAGTACCCAAGTTCTCACCCAGGTGATGTCTAGAAGATGCCATGCCTGTATTTGTCACTATCACCTGAGTTTGATATTAAACCATAAATTAATTTCAAATAGTCATAAAACTTGGAAAAACTGGAAATGTATCCTATAGTTCAGTGCACTGGCTTACTCTTCAAGATTCTTATTGTGTTTATAAATCACCATTTATTTCCTGCTTCCTTGTGTTGCATCTTCATATGAGTTGAGTGCTTTTATTTATTTGCTTTTATTTTGTGCTTTGAATTTGAGCAACTCCTCCAGATATTGTTTTATAGTTGAGAGGTGAAATATACAGATTTTAACATGTTATAGGCATGCAATTTGTGCTGAAGTATCCTGCCCCCCCCACCCCCCAAGAGCAAGATGTCCCATACACGACATAGTATCAGTGACAGAAGGCAATGCTGAAGCTCACAATAGCAACCACTGGCAAATCCACACTCGTGTACACTTTCTAGTCGTTGAACCTTTTCGCAAGAGGTTTTGAGCAAGGGTGCTATAGACAGCACCCATCACAAATAGTCTGATAAATCCTGCAGACCTGGTGTGCGTTGTTGTTTGTTGGTTTGTTACCTCTAGCATCATCTCAAGCAGAAGACAGAGTCAGTGCCAGCCATGGAAATGGTTTTATCCTTTTAGATTCAGTAAAGATTGTCAGGCTTTATTTTCAGTCAAGTTGGGCATATAATTAATAGGGAAGTTAATTAATGCTACAGCTTTTGTTGATTACATGAGAAGAGTCATGTATGATCTGGACCAAGGCCTATTTAGAACTTTCGCACAGTAGCCAGGCAGGGTTTTTAAATTAAATACACTCTATAAGTTGATCTGCTGTTAAGGTCCTGGTACTGATACTGAGAGGCAGACTGGTTCTGTTCACCTCACTCAAGCCAGGGCAGGTGGCTGTGGAAGGGAGTGTGGAGTCAGCAGCAAAGGGAAGTTTTGTTCAGGAGGTGACAAAACTTTCTGGAGCATATTCGTGACATCCATTTGCCATGAAATAACTTTATTTTGAAATGCAGATGACAGAACAAGACGTGAAATATTTAGAAGATCTCCAAGAGGAATTTGACTTCAGGTTTAAAACGATACATGGCATGGGTAAGCTTTTCCATAAAATGTTCTGAAGGAATATGTGGAAAATTTAGGCCTACAAACCCTGTGTACATAACAGTGGCAGCTGATAGTGTGATGTCTTACAGACAATTGCAGTCAAGCTCTTTGAAGGACAATGTTAAGTTCAAAAAGAAGACTACAGTTCTATATACTCTTACCTGGGAGTAGGTCCCATTAAACTTATAAGGCTTCCTTCTCAGTAGATATACTATACTATGGAATAGAGTTGGAAGGGTTTGTAACCTGCCGCACTCAGAGAATTACACACAACCCATCCGGCGTGGGAAGAGGGTGGGGACAAGGACTTTCTGTGTGCTTCTCCCCACTTGCAAGCAAACAGTAGGCCTGTTTTGCCTCTTATTTGTGCCCTGCCTGTGAGGTGGAGGGTCTGAGACTCAGGTCCCCTTATATCCCGATGGAGCCTCAGTCTTGCCTTCCGCACCCCCAGATCACCCCCTCCTCAAATACTGTCTCTGAAGCTTGGCTTGTGACTTCAGGCCAGGGCAGAAAGAATCACATCTGCTGTGAAGGTGAAGGGTACGCTCAGAGTCCCAGCTCCAGGGGCTGTGAAGCATATCGACCCCGCATCTAACCACCACCGGATTGTGCCGTAAACGTACCATTATGTAATTTTTTGGCACTCCACCCAGCTGAATTCCCATGTGCATTTTATCACAACTAGAACTATAAACACAGGCACACTTACTTGGCCGTAAGCCTGGCTGGAGATGGTGGGGTTTGTTTCTGGGTAAACATGTGAATTCCACTAGGACTGTGCTATACATTCAGCTGAAAGCAATAGAATGTCACTTAAATACAATAAACACATCCCAATAATCTAGGTGTGACTTAGTTATGACTCATTTTGCTAGATTATAGAATCTAGCAAAATGAGTATTTGGGAGTATTTTGATCCTACTGTGTGCAGTCCTATGGATGTGGCCAGAAAAAGAAAATTCCTGGAACTCCCTGCATGCCAGGTCACTCTGACTGGCTGGGGCACACTAGGGGTGTAGGGGGTTTTCTGGCATGGAATTGTGCCTGAACAGATTGAGGCCTCCCCCTTTCTTGGCCTGCTGTTTGGTTTTGGGGGGATAATTTCTGATTGTTGTGTTCTTCTAAATTTTTTAAACTAAAAAGTAAAATTGGATGACTGCAGGCAGAAGTGAAAGAGAAGCGGGCAGAAGGAGGAGTGATGGATTATTGTCACCAGCTTGTTTTTTCCTGCTCAAAAAGGCTACCCAAATCTTTTCCCCAGGGGACAGGCAGTGTGCCCCCACCCCCACTCCATGCAGGATGGAGAAACAGCTTGCAGATGATTTTGAATGGAATAATAGCTAGCAGGGAAGGAGCTGAATGTGTGTTACGTGCACACACACGCTGAAAACAACTGGCCTGCTTTTCTTATTTCTCTGTTATAATCATCTGTAGCTTGGCCATTAGTTATTTGAAGTTTTAATCCTAAGTGATGACATGAACAACAGAATGTTGTGCAATCTGAACTACCTTGCCAGCAGGTTCTGGTGGAACATCTTTCTGGCCTAACTTCATGTTGCAGATCTGTGGTGATGTTTCAACTGAAAATGCAGCTCTGGGATGCATGAGTTGGAGAATGGCAGAAATCCCCATAATGCTCATTTTTTAAAAAATGTGTATTGTAACATTCATTATGATAGTCGAGTTAGAAAATGCATAAAAATGGAGAGCTGGTTGTGTTGTTTCTGTTTTAGTTATAGCAAAATAAGGCACATACTTCTGCAAATATTTATTATAATGTGCTCAGGCTTATATGTATATAATGCGCACATGTTATTCATACTTGCTGGAATGATTGTTCTGTATAATTATTTCTCGTCCTCCACCTCACCCAAAATAAATAACTAAATTACTAATTAAAAAGAAAGCAGCATTCTGGTCAAAGTGCTTTGTACACATCCCTATTCAAATATGATATTTTACAGCTATTGCTTATATTCTGTTTAGGAGTTTTCCTTCTTCCTATGCTGAAAAACCGACTTTTCATGTTTCCTTTTAGAAAAGAATGACAAAAACAGTGTGGTCATGAAGCAGGAGATGCTGATGTTGCAGGAAATGCTCAATACCTTAGACTACAGGAGAAAGGTGGGTTAAACATTTTTTGTCATCTGTCTATTTTGCTGCACTGCTTTCCTCCTGCAACTCAAAGGGAACTTGCGGGTTTCTTTTTTCCACTTAAGAGGTTAAGCAGGAGGAAATGCCAAGGTGTCTGAAAGAGTCAGATGAATGTGTGGTGTACTGCCCCTGTCCTTGAGTGGGAAGATACGTAGTCACAGCATCACAGACATGTTCCCTTTCATTTATTGCATAGGAGAAGAGCTTTAGGTCAATGGTAGAGCCCTCGCTTTGCATTCAGCAGGTCCCTGGTTCAATCCCCAGCATCTCCGGGTAGGGCTTTGAAAACCCTTTCCTGAAACCCTGGAGAGCCCTTGTCAGTCAGTCCCACAAGCCTGGCCTAGGTGGACTAGTACAGAGCAGCTTCCTGTGTTTCTAACCCCCAAATAATGGAGAGTGCCCTCCATGGGGCTGTCTCCAGCCGCTTTATCACAGCCTTCTGAGATAGTCTGGCTCAAATGATGCTGACTGGCACAAAGCCACGTGCAAGGAAATCCTCTCTACTGAATGTGTAACTTCTACTGGATCCAGTGAATCTTACTGACCAGTAAGTGTGTTCAGGAGTGCAAGCTTTCAGTGCAATTCTATATATGTTTATATGTTGGAAGTAAGAGTTCACTGGGGCTGACTCTCAGTTAAGTAAGATTGCAACCACTGGCTTCGTGGTGGTAAAATTGGAACCGCATTTCTCCATTAATTCAAATTTGACAGTTTGGCAGTCCACACCATCGAAATGGTTCATTTGATTGACCTGTTTCCTTTAGTTGTAGCAACTAGTAACTTGTCCTTTTAAATTTTCTTTTCAATTCAAAAGACAGAAAATTATCAGAAACTGAAAGTCATTCCCTCTATTCAGGGCTGAATGCTGCATCACCATCCGCACACATAAGAAGCATGTCAGAAGGCTCAGGGAGATGCCAAGGTTCACAGAAGCACAAGTGACCCCCTCCGTCAGCTCAGTGAGGGCCGGGCATGCCCAGTTGTTCTAAAATGCTGTCTGACGTTGGTGGTATGGACAGAAACCCAGATGGGAGAGGGCATGGAATGCACCATTGTGGAGTCTTGCCATAACCTCCCTAAGCATCACTTTGACATCCTTCTCAATTTGTATCTTAGTCCGTAAAAAAACATCTTTCATGTTGATTGGACATGGTAATGTCTCTTTAATAAGGGATTGCCTAATTCAGCTAATTGCTGGCAGTGCAATACAGCTAATGCATCTTTTTTTAATTTAGATTTTGGCAATGTCCAGGTGTTGCTTCTTTTGAGGAGGAGGTTATTATACAGATACATTTTGTACTGGAACAGTCTTCAGTATTCATTGATGTGCATGCTCTTTTAAATTAATTAGCTGTTTCATGGAAATTTACAAATGGTTAGAGCAAATGAGTTATCTGTGCCCTTTTCACAGCTAAAAGACTGATAGCACAACCTTGGAAAGAGTAACACTTCCTATAATGCAATGGATTGAGGACCTTGCAAAGCCTTCAGTATTTGAACAGGTGGAAACCCACTAGCTTTGCAGAGGAGCCTCATAAGTCCATGGAAATAGATTCTGATTCAACTGACATGGGAAGGAGGACATAGAGAGCGTAGCGCCAAGGACTGAAAAAATAGTGAGAACAGAAAAGGAAGTCATACTGCTCCTGCCACCATGGGAAACCAGACCCTTTCTGAAGGTGAGCCGGCAGGAGAATAAGTGTGACCGATCCAAGGGTGAGGTGTTACTTTTGGAGGGAAGGCCAAGGACAAGAAATGAGAAGATCTAAGAGGCTGACCTATGAAATAAGGTGCCACTTTGAGAGGGTTTTTTTTTTTTTTTTTTTGAATCTCAGTTACTGGGAAGGGGAACTTGATAGTTAATTCTGATTTGTCCAGAATCAACTTTCAACTAGGTCATAGTACACCAACAAACTAATTCTCCAGAAAACTGACACAGCTTCTATCTTTTGTTATTGATTTCTCCTAAGTATATAACTACAGTCGGCTTCACTTGCTGATAGTTCAGCAAAATAAAAGACTGTGAGTAAAAGAATAGTTATTCTTAACTCTGGAGGAGAGAGACTGCTTCAGACAGATGGCATATAAAGATCAACTTCAGTTGGATGTACTTGAATATGTGGTGCCCTTTGGTTGATAATTTAGTATGTCCCATCATCTAACATCAGCTCAAGAGAGCTGGCATAATAGGTAATATCTGGCATTTCCACTGTCTGGTCCGTAAAGAGTAGGAACCTCCCTAAGGGTTGAGCTAACGCCATTGGTTTGGGAAGGGAGGAGAGGGATTCAGTATGGAATCCGTTCTTTGCCATGAGCAGCATGGTTTCTCTCTCATAGCTGACTCATTAACTGGCTGAATATCTTTTGCTAGGTACCTTCACAGTTCTCTGTTTGTGTCACTGAGCAAGCCTGGCTGGCCCCCAGTAAAGACTGTAATTTGAAGCGTCAGTCTTGATCTGCCTGGAATGGCAAAGAAGAGGGAGATAGGACAGAGGCAGGCTCATGACAGTGGGTGACACTGGAGGTCCCTGGGACACTGCAAAGCCTTGTTCTAGAGCTGTCTTCTGCCAGCTTAGACCAGTTATCCCTCTACTCTAGACTTGCCAACCTGGATTGCCCAAGCTGATGTTTTGGATTTCAAGTCCCATCAGGTCCAGTCAGCATGTCCAATGTTCGAGAATGCTGGGAATTGTAGTATAAAACATCTGGATGGCACCAGGTTGGTAAAGATTGTTCTAGAGAGTATTCACCAATGTTTCTAAAAAGAAGGTACTGTATTTGTCCAGTATCTTCATCTTAGAAATCTTTAAAATCTTATTCCTGGGGCAGAGGTGTATTTTTTAAATCCCTCACTCCAGTAAGGTTTTGTTGTGTTTTTGATACTTCTTGAATAGAACACCGTTCTGCATTAATGCTGTTCAGTTGCAAAGATTTTCTGCTACTTTGTGTAGCAGAAAGTAGTAAATGTCATGGAAAGTGATGCTAAGCAACAATGCACACGGAAAGAAAGTAGTTAGATGTGTTACAATAATGTGCATGAATAATAACCACAAAGTGTTACGTTCTGCAGCTTTCTACTCTCTGGGAAAAAAAACTGCAGATGCCCACATTAGTGTCATAATGAAGAGCTGCTGGTGCCATTTGTTAGATGAATTTTAAAGTGATAAAAACATAGGC